>NC_134098.1:27301059-27603692 GCF_000715075.1 Nicotiana tabacum
TTACCATCTAGCTAACTTTGGCCGCATCTTCACAGTCCGCAACCCCAAAACAATCTGCTTCTGAGATCTCCCAGTCTCCAAATCCATAGAACACATGAATCACCATAGTTGATCCCAACTCCGCCACTCGAATAACTAACACATCTATCATACATAATCATCCCCACGATAATACTTCTAAAATTCTTCCATGCCACATAGCAAAATCTCAACATCAGCAGTCAATCAACCATGCGAGTACCGGAATACGAATAAAGCAACTGTAAGTCAAAACACAATGCGCACCCTTTTCAGGCGATAGCAAGTAGTAATAGCATTCATCTAGTCATATGAAACTGTCCATGTTGTCTAAGAATTCCTTCCCTTCCCTTCTAAACCTGAACTGTGACCTTGCACATGCAAATCTCAATACCATATAACACACCGCATCTATCATGCTATTATATAAAAAGCACGAGAATCTCGTAATCAACTCTAAGTCACCAGCAGGATACATACCGGATCACTCAGAAACCTTCCATTTGATTCCATCTAGGAGAAAATCATAATACGCAATATGTTCCTCATGCAGGTAGGATATATCAATCTCAAATCGGGGTAGAAACCATCGAGAACTCTTCGAAAGCTATTTGCACATAACCAAGCCATCAGAACTGAATCTCTCTAACTCAACCAAGTCGCGCAGGTCACCAAACCCAAGAGTATTGCCACAAACCACCTGTAGATACTCACCACATCATAATTACCCAAAGAACCGATCATATCCATTAGCGTGCCGATCCAACCTACTATCAAGCTGTCTTAGTTCTCCGAGTTCCTTCTGAATTACCCTCAAGGTGACACTTCTCCTTGCCAGAACACCACAATCCTTACCCAAAGCTCACCGCAAGAGATCCTTGCATAAAACCACACCGCCCTAAGGCCCATAAGCCATTGTATTCCCTCTTAAGCACCCCAAAAGTACCACACCCGAGACACCCCCTCTGAAGAGACCTTCTATGAATCTAAAGTTGTTTCCTTCATCTTTCTGATACTGAATGTAAAATCCATAATGATATAGAAATATCGCGAGTCTCGACACCATCCAATGTAAATCCGAGATTCTAGCCATACACAAATCCGAAAAATTCTCAATTGCTATATATAAATCTTGGATCCATTAGAACCTTATGGAGAGTCATCCACTCAGCTCAAATCTGAATTGCACCACCTAAACGGGTCGAACGACTTGTGCCCCATTAGCACGGCAACACCCAAATACGTAACCCCGCCTTAACGCAACAAAGCAAATTCCTACTCCATGCGCATTACATCCTTCATAAATAATAACTCAATCATTCCATGATTCCTATATACCCATAAAGTGTAATACACCATGAATCTACAATTTCCTTGCTTAAGTCATTCTCAAAACCAGCTTCTGCAAGTCATAACCAATCCACAATTATGCCTCAGACTGAAACTAATACAACACGTAATCATGCAATCAAATTATCGATAGCAGACTCCTCCACTTAGCTCAAAGCCATAGATCAAAACACTAGATTACTTACAATGCCCATACTCTATTACTGCCATAATACTGCAATGAGATTCAACTAAATCCTTCCTAAGCTCAACACAAACCATATAATACCTCAAATCATCTACTAAGTTCACATTCATCCTCGTGAAAGTCAAGTCGACTTTCTCAACCAATCCAAACTCAAATCGCAACACCTATAACCTACTGGTAGAAAAGAAAGCCTCCACACAACATCATAAGAATCACACCTCCGTAGACCACCCCGCAGGAGATAACCCACCTGCTTAGCCTCAAATTGGCATCTTTCTATACCCTTTCGTAGCCACAATTACTACGCAATCACTTAATCTTCCTAAGTCTGAACTCATCAACAAGACATGAGAATCTAATTCGTTCCATAATTAAACAACATGAAAGATCCTTCAACACACTCATAACTCGAGAATATACGTCACATCAAGATAGTAATCAAGCACCCCCATAGTCCTTTTTACATCTCAAGCAAACTCTTCTCGTCACATTCAAACTATTTGAACACATCCTGTAGCCACATCATACGCATCATATATCCATCCAACCACTCATCGAGCCATAAATTCTACTCATAGGGATAATACCGGACATATGAGTCCAAAAGCATGTGCTCACACAACCGAAATCACCATACTCAAGCTACAATCAAAACCCAGCCTCAAGTCCTTCAGACTGGCCCATCATCAGCACACAAAAAACATATCTCGCACCTCATCCATGGAATCACAAGTCATCGATGCATATCTGATATTGAGCGCTCACGTACGCATACGAGTGAGTAGAAGGAATTCAAAGCGATACACTTCAAGCTGAATCAATGTTGCACGATAAAGAAAGAAAGATGGGAAGTTTATCCTAAATGTTCTGTAGCCTCTCCAAGATAGGTATAGACGTCATCATACCGATCCGCAAGACTCCACTAGACATTTGCTCATGACTCGTAGAACCTATGAACCTGGCTCTGATACCGACTTGTCACGACCCAAAATCCAATTAGTCGTGATGGCACCTAACCCAAACCGCTAGGTGAACCAATTAACAACAATCCAAATCAATTGAGATTTACTACGAAAAATAAATGATGAAATATCTGAACTTTATACAATTCACCAAGGATTGGTAGTACAAATCATGAGCTTCTAAGAGTTTACAAAGCTAGCATGAAATAAATACGGCATTTGTCCGAAATGTACATAAACAGATTTTTATAAATCTAAAGTTACCATGAACAAGAGGCAGCTATAACCGGAACACAGGTACATCTTCAATGCCAGCTCCCGCCATACACAACAACATCAGCTCCAAAATCTGCACGCAAGGTGCGGAAGTGTAGTATGAGAATAACCGACCATATGTACTCAATAAGTAACAAACCTAACCTTAGGTTGAAAGCAGTGATGAGCTTGGAGAAATGGTCAGATTCCAACACCAATAATCAAGAAAAACTCGTAACAATATAATAAGAGCAGTACAAGTAATAACTCCAAGATGTGATGCTCAGCTCATTCACATTTACGGAAAATAGGCATGCTTCTCAGATATAACAGTAAAAACCCAAATCTTTCACCAAAATCAACAAAATATGAGTATATCAAAAAATTGTGATTTTTCCCAAAAACTTTCAACAACGGATAAAATATTTCATTATCAGATATCATGAGGAAAGTACATCTTTATGCCTACATGTCAAGTATGCATGTCAAATATAATACAACACAGTGACAAACTCATGTGCTCATGCTCTTGGAGTAGTCAACCTCACTCAGCACGCTCAATCACTCAGAACCTCCCAATCACTCCACACTCCCAATCACTCAGCACTCACACTCATCACTCAACGGTACCTGTGCTCACTACTGGTATGTCAGACTCCGGAGGGGCAAACCCTGCCCCAGCGCTAATATAAAACCAATCTGGCCTGTTGCGGTGTGCAACCCAATCCCATAATAATAAAGTCTATAAGGTCTGTTGCGGCGTGCAGTCTGATCCATATAATAATAATATATAAAGCCAATATGGCCTACTGCGGCGTGCATCCCGATCCCATAATCATCACTCACAATCAGGCCCTCGGCCTCACTCAGTCATCAATCTCTCCAGTCTCTCGGGCTCACAAATCTCATGCCACTCGGCCCAAACAACGATAACATAATGTGGCAAAAATTGATAATAAAGACTCAGATATGATATGCAAATAAATGAATGTGACTGAGTGTGTAATTTCAATGTAAGCAAATAACTCAACAACATAAATGACCTCGGTGGGTATCACTCAATAGACTAAGCATATAGCCTAAATATGATATCTAACATGATTCAGAGCTCATACAATCAAACAAGTATGGAGAACATAGAGGTAACTGGATATAATAGCAAAACAAGTCCGGTCATAGTGTAATAGTCGATAAAAGCATGATTTCCTCGGTGCATGCCCACACGCTCGTCACCTAGCATGTGCGTCACCTTAATTTATATTTTATAACACAGTTCCCAAGGTTAAATACCCTCAAATCTAAGTTTAGATATGTTACTCACCTCGAACGAGCCAAATCCAATACCGAGCAAGTCGAACAATACTCTAGAAATGCCATCACATGCGTACCGACCTCTGAACGGCTCAAAACTAACCAAAAGCAACTCAAGAAAATAAAATAATGCAAAACAAAACAAACCTAATAGATAAAGGTGGAATCTTTAGTCAAAGGCTCCAAAGTCAACCAAAAGGTCAAACCTGGGCTTGCACCTCGGAACCCGACAAAACTCATAAAATCCGACAACACATTCAATTACGAGTCTAACCATACTAGTTTCACTCAAATCTGACTCCAAATCGATATTCAACACTCAAAAATTCACTCTATGTGGTGAAAACCCCAATCCATGTGGTGAAAATCGCCTCAATCCGAGCTCCATAGCTCCAAATATGTGAAAATAAACTCAATCCCGAAATTTGATGTTTTAATGAACTACCAGGGGTCCCTCTTCGCATTCGCATTCGCAGTCCCCAACATCGCGGTCGCGATTCAATAAAAATTTCAGCACAATTTTTACCCTCCGCGATCGCGAACATTCCCCCCCGATCGCGATGAACAAACTCCAACAAACTTGCCCAATCCTCCAAGAGAGCTTCGAGTATAATAGCCATAACATTTTGTACAAACCCCCAAATGACAAAGAATTTAATATTTTGATAACTAGACACCAAGGGCTATAACTTTCATATTTGGATTATCTCCAAATTCCTTAGAGATTGCAAGATATAATCTTCCAAAGTCGGCTCAGTGACAGAAGAATTTCTTCTTCGCGAACGCAATTCACATGCCCTTTTTCCATTTTGCTCTTCACGAGCGCGACCCAAAGTCCACGATCACGATGCACACTGCTGTAGCCAAAAACCAGTAACGAAAAATGGCCTACAAATGGTCCAAAACTACCCTGAAACTCACCCGAGCCCCTCGGGACCCCGTCCGAACATACCAACAAGTCTCAAAACATATTACGGACCTACTCGAGGCCTCAAATCACACATATTAATATCAAAACCATGAATCGTCGATCAAGATCAATCTCTTAAGTTCATAAACTTCTAACTTCAAACTAAGCGTCTGATTTAAGTCTAACCAATCCGGAATGAATTCAAATTTTGCATACAAGTTTCAAATGACATAACAAACCTATTCCAACTCCCGGAACAACAATTCGAACCCGATATCATCAAAGTCAACTCTCGATCAAACATATGAATATTCCAAACTTTCAAATTTTTAACTTTTGCCAAATAGTGCTGAAACCTTCTAGAAATACCCAAATGCAAATCCAGGAATACGCCCAAGTCCAAAATTACCATACGGACCTAACAGAACCATGAAAACTTTGTTACAGGGTCAAATACACAAAAGTCAAACTTTGTCAATTCTTTCAACTTAAAACTTCAACAATAAAATTCATTCTTCCAAACTAATTCTAAATTATCCAAAAACTAAAACCGACGATACACACTAGTCGTAATACATCATACGGAGCTACCCATGCCCTCAAACCACTAAACAAAGTGCAAATGCTCAAAACGACCGATCGGGTCATTACACCTAATAATTTTCCCTGAAGTTGAAATTAAGACAATACCCAAACCAGCACCCTTTACATTTGAGGATCCATCAGTGTATAGAATCCAAGTGCCCAGATTAGATCCGGTACATCTTTAGGAAGTAAACTCGAACTGAAATCTGCTTCGGAATCTGCTGGTACATGTGACTTTATGGCAGTTCATGGTTGATAAACGATATCATATTCACTAAGTTTTATCGCCCATTTGGCTAATCTCCCTGATAATTCATGTTTATGTAAAATATTTCGTAACGAAAAAGTAGTTACAACACAAATATGATGATATTGAAAGTAAGGTCATAACTTTCTTGATGTCATAATTAATGTTAGCGCTACTTTTTCTAGATGAGGATATTGTGCCTTAGCTTCTAATAACGGCTTACTAACATAATAGATATGATACTGCATACCTTTTTCTTTTTGTACCAATACTGTGCTTATTGCAACTTCGGATACAGTTAAGTAAACGAGTAATCTTTCTCCGTCCCTTGGCTTTGATAGCAAAGGCGATTTTGATAGATATGCTTTCAAATCTTTCAGAGCGTGTTGTCAGTCATCTGTCCATTCAAACTGATTTTGCTTTTTCAATAAAGAGAAAAATTTGAAATACTTCTCTGAGGATCTAGATATGAATCTCCTCAGAGCTGCTACTCTCACAGTTAGCCTTTTTACTTCCTTTTTACTTGTAAGTACATCCGGTATTTCTTCAATTGCTTCAATATGATCGGGATTTACTTCAATCCCTCTGTTAGAAACAAGAAAACCTAAAATCTTACCTGATACCATACCAAAAGCGCATTTCTCTAGGTTCAACTTCATGTTATATTTCTGAAGCATGTCAAAGGTTTCATTCAAATGCCTGAGATGATTTTTTGCTTGCGCTGATTTAACTAGTGTGTCATCAATTTAGACCTCCATGGCTTTCCCCAAATGTTCTTGAAATAGTTTAGTCACCAACCTTTGGTACGTACCTCCAGCATTCTTTAAACCTAAAGGCATGACTTTGTAACAATAAGTCCCCCTATCTCGATTATATCCATAGTAAGCATCTAAAAACCAGCAGTATCATCGATTAATTGATCTATATGTGGTAAAGGAAATAAATCTTTTGGAAATGACTTACTTAAATCAGTATAATCTACACATACTCACCATTTGTTATTTTTCTTAGGTACTGCAACAGTATTGGCTAACCAGTCAGGGTATTTTACCTCAGGAATTGAACCAATTTTCAAAAGTTTACTTACCTCCTCTTGAATTACCTGATTTTTGAATGCTCTTTACTTTCTCTTCTTTTGTTTCACTAGTGAGTGTAATGGGTCTTCCTTTAACTTATGAGTCATTACCTCCGGTGGAATAACTACCATGTCTGAGTGCGACCAGGCAAAACAATCAAAAATAGCGCGTAATTAAGTTACCTTTCATATCTAGGCTTAAATCGTCCTGGCATAAACTTTTCTGTCAGACCAATGAATGAACAAGATAACAACTTCGAGTTCCTCCGTATTTGTTTTGATAATTTCATTCTTTTCTGGATCCTAGATCACATCAGGTCTTACATCCATATTTGCTTCGTTCCTCGTACCTTCAGTTGAGGTAGAAAGCATGTTCTCCTCAGTTGGACACTATAATTGCTATTTTTCAACTCTGTTTTTGGTCGTTCCACTGGCCACAACCACCGTTTTGGTTTCTTGTGTTGCTCGTTGATCGTCCCTTAATTTGATGAATTCCCTGTTGTGACGGGAATTTGATAATCTGATGTAAAGTTGATGGCGCTGCATCTATATCAGGAATCCATGGCCTCCCTAAAATCATGTTGTAAGCCATGTATGCATCCACAACTTGAAAATTTGTGTCTTTCACTACACCCTTGGCGAATGTGGATAGTGTAATTTCTACCTTTGTTATGACACTTCAATTGTTGAACCCAGACAAAGTGCGAGCCTTGGGTATTACACGATCAATTGCTTGCATCTCGTTCACCACTCTTAGTAATATAATATTTACAGAGCTACCTGTATCAACCAAAACTCGTTTACATTAGTATCATGAATAAGTAAAGAGATTACAAGCGCATCGTTATGAGGGATGAACAAGCCATCTGTATCTTATCGTCTAACATTATGCTCTCTCCCTCTAAGACTTGTCGAATCCGCTTCCCGTGGGTCACTGAGATTTTGGCTATTCCTTTTGTTGCAGTGTATGTTACTCCATTAACCTCCTCACCCCCAGTAATTACATTCACTGTCCTCTTTGGTGATGGGGGTTTTGGTGGCTCTTCCTTATTTTTCATATAAGACTGTTTACCTTTCTCACTAAATAGGTCAATGAGATAGCCCTTTTTCAATATATAATCAACCTCCGCTTGCAGAAGCCTACAATCTGTTGTTCTATGACCATGATCATTATGGAATTCATACCAAAATTCCTGACTTCTTTTGTTAGAATCAGATCTCATCTATTTAGGCCATCGTACCTTATTGCCCATGCCTCTTAACATTGATACTAACTCAGAAGTACTCACACTGAAGTTCTAATCACCTATTTTTGATCGAGAACTTTGATCGTTGTTTCTCGTGATATCCCATTCCTTTTCAAATCGAGAAGAGGGACTTGCTTCCTTCTTTCATGATCTTTGATCAAACCGTGCATGCTCCAGTTTTGGCCTAAGATCTCGTGCTGCAAGTCCCATATAAGATTCATACCTATTTTTTCTAGACCTCCGTTCTGGTTCTGACCGTCTATATCCAAACCTATCATCCATCTTTGATTGGGATACCGTATCTTCTTTTATTCTAAGCTTTGTGTTATACCTGTTATAAACATCAATCCAAGTCGTTGCTGGAAATTCTCACAAGTTCTCCTTTAATCTTCTTGTGGCTTCTAAGCTTCTCTCATTCCGGTTGCTAGCAAATGTCATTACTGACCAATTATCAGGTACGCGAGGTAACATCATCCTTTTTCGCTGAAAGCGATCCACAAATTCTCTGAGCAACTCTATTGTCACAAACTAATCGATGGGCCGCGACGGGCACCCGGTACCTTACTCAATCGAGTACCAACATAACATATCTTTCTTATTGAACTTTCATTGGCAAATGGTCCAAACGGGCCGTCATGGTCTAACCAGAATAGACATAGGGGAATACTCAATATAGGACGACCCAACCTGATATATATAAAAAAAATATACATGTGACATACGGGCCTATAAGGTCAACATGATCATTTTTAAACTCAAAACATAGGCCGGCAAGGCCATACAAGTATATGTATACATGACATTTGTCTACAAGCTTTTTAGAGTACATACTTATCATAAAGGCCGGGACAGGGCCCCGCCATACCATATAATACATGTACTAATCATACTGACCAAACAAGCAACGCCTGAGCAAATTGAGCGCACCAACATCTTTCGTTGAACTGATAGCCTACTTGGAGGACTCTCGACCTGTCTATCGGGACCTGCGTGCATGAAATGCAGCGTCCCCAGGCAAAAGGGACGTTAGTACGAATAATGTACCGAGTATGTAAGGCACATAAATAAGTACATAAAAGACATGGAAGAAATATAGAGTAAATGACTAAACCTGTAAGTCTGGACAACTCTGTAAATTATGAAATACTTATAGTGTCATGCATATGTGTATGAATGTCATGTCGTGCATAAATACATGTATTGATAATATCATCAAGCCTCTGAGGGCATCCCATCATATCATCTCGGCCACTGTGGGTAAAATCATCAACGTATACCAGCTGATCAGGTGGTGGTGCATATATAACGTCGTAACCTTTTCCCATATCCCATATATATATATATATATATATATATATATATATATATATATATATATATATATATATATATATATATATATATATATACACACACATAATGCCATCTGGTCATGGGTCAATGTACAAGTATAAATGCATGAAATGCATAAGAAATACGTTAATAAGATTTCTCGGAATGTCATAAAAATAATATGCTTGTCGGATAAACTTTATCAAATACGTATTTTTCTGAGACCCATGAACAGAAAAAATAATAATAATTCTCATGGGGAATCAAGAATATAGACACCCCTAGTACTTTTATGAATAGAGTCATTTATAAAAATTGTGCATTTACTCGTTTCGTTTATATCGTATGGATCATGCCAAAAAGAAAGAAGGGATAGCCTTAACATACCTGAGTCGATTCTCTTGATAATCCCTCTAACATACGTCAATTGCGACAACACGTAACGGCAAGATCAGAGTAGGAAAAAATCCATATGATATTCTTGAGAAAGATTGCTCTGTACTCTGTTATAATTGCAAAATCTCACTTTGATTTGAATTGTTGAAGGTCTTGCGTTGCTTATATGCTATATGCAGATGCATATTAAATGACCCAAATAACATGATGAGATTCTTTAAGAGTCATAAGACTCTTAAGTTATAGATAATAACGTGATGTGGATGTGGATAATAACGTGAGTCATAAGACTCTTAAGTTTAAGACTCTTAAGTTATAGATTTCTTATACATGAATGTGGGCCCCACATTAAGTGGCGGCTTAACCACATATCCTTCATCTTTGCCACATAATCCACAAGATTTAAGAGTCATAGGTCTTGGGTGGCTTGCTGCCACATTAAGGATCTTATCCAATAATTAGCAACCAATTATCTTAATTAATTATTAATCTTCCACTAAAATCAATAATTACCCGATTATTCATATAATTAAGAATTATTTCAAATTACTTATAATACTACTCACTTTAAACACACCTTATACACCTTACTATCATAGCCATGTGGTACCTTGTATGGTACTAGTCCATAAATACCGGGTATTTTAGCTCGGGCCGTATTTTATCCCAAAATGTCAAACTTCGACGAAATTTATTTTCTTCGATTTGTTTACCCTCTCAACTTCACGAATTTACTCATCACTTGTTTGAAATAGCATAATGCTTATAATCTCAAAATAATCTCATTTCCGATCTTCAATTGATTAGCTTACGACGAAACTTTAACGTATGAAAATGCGGGATGAAACATCTCATTTTTCCGAGCTTCCATCAATTTACTTATGGCATACTTTCACGTATGAAAACATGGGGTGTAACATCATTCCCCCCTTTGGAACATTCGTCCTCAAATGTTGACTGATGCACTTATCATTTTCATAACCTATGTCTTCTGAATACTTCCGTACTCTCCCTTCCATCCCGACAACTGTTCTGTGAATAAATTCAAAGGCCAAGGCATTCCCCTCTTTAGGCCTCTTTCTCACACCATGACTCGTGGTCGGAATCCTCCCCGTTTCGTAACTGTTGCTACCTTCTATCATACAGCATGTACGACTCTGACCTTGTATATGCGCCTATGCGATTCGTCTCTGCTTTTTCCTTCCAGCTTTTAGACAATCTCCAGGCCTCACTTTGTAAACATATACAGAATTTGATAAGATGTCTCTCTGAGCATCTATAGGTATACTGAAGTTCTTCACTTGATACTTTGTCGAACTTTCGAATATTGCTATATCTTATTTCATATCCCCGGTTATCCATCTGTATGACTTTACTGCATCTAGGTAGGTCATACTACACCATAACTCTTACTTCAATTTATCGTTACTGAGGTTTGCTACCAACCTCCAGCTTACTCTCGTTAATGCTTTAATGCTTCCTCATTACTGTTCATCTTAAGAATGACGACCTAATCTTATCTCATACTTTGTAACTTTTATCCACCCATTTTTTATTCACCTCAATATTGATTTATAATCTACCATTGATAACTTGATCTTTTATGTAACACTGCCGCTAGTGCTCACGTCTCATCATGGAACATTTGAAGTGATTTTCTTGATCCACCTAGGGGCGATACGACACTATACTTCCATGATCGTATTTCATAGCATCCCAATGTGATTTACCCTACGTGGGTATTTTAATCCTGTATAATTTATGAAATCATTACTCCATCGAAGGCCCAAACGTCATCCTTCATCTATCTTAATTACACCTTCATTCTACTACCAGGGTTGCATTCCATCTCCTCTAAATGCTACTAGTCTTAGACTCCTTTGAGTTCATTCAGGCAATACTGAGCTTTCAATAACTTAGAGAAACCATCAGCTCTCTTGTTTTCATGGGCTTAATCCTAACGACTTATCCATTCTCATCACCTTCTCACTCGCCCTTTCTTATCCTTACTCCTATTTTCCTAAAACCTTGTCGCTTTATCATACTTCACCTTGCGACCTACACATATTCATTTATACTACTCGCAACTTTTCTTCAACTTGCTTTCACCATAGATTTCCTTATGTTATTCTGGAACATCAAGCGAGACATCACATCGTCTCAAACTCTTCTTTTACTCTCTTAACTAGACCTCTCGATACCTAGAAACCATAGGCTGGAAGATATTCCACTGATGATGCCGCTATCATTCCTGGATATTGAATCCATGCGCTTCTAGCCTTTTATCCAAGTATGGACTATTCTTAACCTTCTGCTTTTGAGTATCTCGTACGTTGTTTACCTTTACCTTCCTTACCTTAAAATCTTGCATCGTATCTTCTATCTCTTTCTTGACCTTCCTCCCATATAGGTATAATTCATGTCCATAACTTGAAGCTCTATTATAATACTTGCACCTCTAGTGTATACACATTTTAGTGGGAGCTTCATACTGATTTCTTATGAGGCGGTTACTCTTCTAACTAACTTTATCATAGACCATTATAGAATATGGCTATTGTACTATCTCTCTTGTACCTGTGATATTAAGAGTGATCCTGCAATGTTCTCAATCACGATTTCTATAATTTTCTGGGTCCAATAATCAGACTTCTGATTTTCTTTGTTGTTGTAACTCTTTAGTTTCCTCTTTCTTCTGATCAGCCTTTATGTAGGCTTAAGCTATCTTCCGATCTGTGGCTCACGGTATTATTCATTACTTTAGCCTTACATGGATGCTATGGAATATCCATGATACAATCTTCTAACAATTCAATCCTTTGTCTATAACCTGGGCTCAATTCTTTCTTTTAACTTATACCGAAATCTTCTACGGCTGTATGATTGTCAACATATATGCTGCATGGATAATACTCTGAAATCTTAAGTGCGTTCATAACGTAACTAACTCTGGATCATTGATCGAATATTCCTTTCGTTCCTTCTCAACTTTCTTTAATCGTAGGCAATTACTTTTTTTGGTCTTTCTGTCCCCTTGTTGCATGCATACTTAGCTTATCTTAGTTCTCATGCATGCCGGAGTTTTCGCTCAATTCATGTGATCTCGAATATTACTTTTAATTTTACTTCCTGTTCATTAGCCACAGTAGGTGCCACTTTCTTATGGAGTGCATACAATGTTGTAGTGAGGCTGTTTTTATATGACCATTTCTTTTTCAAGTTACTATGTTTAGGTTGAAACCTTATTTCTTATTTCCTTGGCTAGACTTTCATTGTAGTACTTAGGGAGGACCCTCTGACTCTTGTAAAGTTGCGAGCTTATTACATCGCATACTCGTAGGAATTTTTGATGTCCTTTCTCGCCCATAATTATCCGTAGTTACTTACCTCCACGCCCTTATGCTTGTAGGTTTGCTTCTGAATTGATATTTCGACTGTCTTCCCAGTGGCATTCTCTTTTATTTCTGTAATACTCATACGGTGCCTTTAACTACCCCGACTCCTATCTGAATATATCTCAAGTATTATAATGATATTACTGCGAGGCTGAATTCACTATATTGGGTTTTACTATATTTATCTTGCACGATCTCCTGATTCGTCGGTAACCACCTGTCTAGCCATAACTAGGCTCTTCCTGAATCAACTATTAATTACTCGTTGGCCCATTCTCATGTTAATATTCCACATAATCTTTCTTGGGTTATTCCTTTTGTCTTAACTTACCTCTCGCACTGGCTTCTTATTAATCAATAACATTTCGGGCAGGAAACCTTACTTCTTCTCCTTAACGTCGTGCTTGCATAATGTTTAGGAATCATAGCATATATGTAGGCTTTGAATAAGTGCAATCTCATCCCTTTTTCATTTTTTTTCGTATTCTTCCTTTACCATTCCATAATTATTGGAACCGCTTAATTCTGACTTAATGCCACATCACTCCATATTCTCCCCTTTGGGGGAGTACTAAGAGTTGGAGCTACGACGACCTACTTATGGATGTTTTACCTCTTCATCTTTGGCGTCCTTTCACATCATCGATGACCCTTACTCGCCTTGCGATAATCCTTCTGTACCAAGGATAACAAAATTCCTTACTCGCGATGGTGACACTTAGTGTAACTGGCACATACAGTCCCTTAAGCTTAACTTTGCTCACATTGCTTGTTTTAGAGAAGCGTCTTCCTGAATAACCATTCTCTGAATTTCTCAAGAATCTTCTTCTGTGGTCCATTCTATTACCGCCGGAACGCAATATGAAGTTCTCATGATGCCGACCATCATCAAATCACTCAGTCCTTAATTCATATTTAGTTTATCTTGTTCACCAGTCCATATTGATTTCTATTACTTAGGGGTCTAACTTTTTCTTCTGGTAATCACGTTAGCGTCACGAACTTATTTCTCGAAATGAGGATACGACTTTATGGCCTATATTCTTTTGTCGTCTCAAGGCATGTCACCTTTCATCTTTTCCTTCACTTGACTATAGACTCTGTAATACTATCATATTTTTGACCTACCATTGTCTTCCATGTATCACATCTTACTCATAATGCTTCATTAACTCCCTTCTTATTTCCCGCTAACAACTATGTCTATTACTTTATTCTGAAAACTCGAACAAGACATTCTTTTGCTTTTAGGTCCCCTTGCTCCATCCATTGGCTCTTTGAATTATCTAACATTCTTTCTCTACTAGGGACAAGAGCCACACTAAAGTAATATTTATCCCTTCAAGGCTTCCGGTGCCTATCTTTGTAGTACTCATATCTAGTTATACTATTTTAGAGTGCACCATCTGGGTGTCTCAGAAGGAGATCTATTAGCACATTTGGAATATCCTTCGGAAATATCAACTAACGCAGATATTCCATCAACCCTTTTTGGGTCACTCTAACCCCAGTCGGATCCTGATATCCTTCTTTCTCTTATACTACTTCTGTTAGCTTCCATGTGGCATAAATGAGATGGGTGTGACCAATTGTACATACCTCTGCTACCGTTGAAGGTAACTCAAAATGCTTGTATCTCCCTTCCTGAATGGTAAATAATGATAATCTTTATTAACTGGGTACCTCGTATCCTTCTTCATCTTGCTTCTTTTACTTGCTGAAACTTGTGTCCACCTTCCGATTCTGTTATTCCTTTTTACTGTAAGAGTGGATAAGTATTCTTGCCTTAATACTCCTTATCAAGAACCTTACACCTTCTAGTATACGCATGGTCTGATGAAGACCTCACATTTACTTACCATAAGCATGATGCAAAATCGAGTTTTTCTGACTCAACACTTCCACAGCTATATCTCTTACCGACCGTCTTTCTGAATGTAGGCATCGTTGTATTACGAATAAGATAGAGTTTAGGAAATTGAGTTCTTATAATTGAGCTCTACCACACGATCTAGAGTAAGAAGAAAGAGTGATAGTCCTAAATGCCCTGTAGCCTCTTGTTTATAAGTGTGGTGCACGACACACCCATAAACAAGACTCTACTAGACACAGCTTGTAGACTCCCTATGACAAAACTGCTCTGATACCACTTTTGTCACAACCCAACCAATGGGTCGCGACGGGCACCCGGTACCTTACTCAATCGAGTACCAACATAACATATCTTTCTTATTGTACTTTCATTGGAAAATAGGCCAAACGGGCCATCATGGGCTAACCAGAATAGACATAGGGGAATACTTAATATAGGACGACCCAACCTGATATATAAAAAAAATTATACATGTGACATACGGGCCTATAAGGTCAACATGATCATTTATAAACTCAAAACATAGGCCGGCAAGGCCATATAAGTATCCGTATACATGACATCTATCTACAAGCCTCTAAGAGTACATACTTATCATAAAGGTTGGGACAGGGCCCCGCCATACCAAACAATACATACACTAATCATACTGACCAAACAAGCAACTCCGGAGCAAATGGAGCGCACCAACATCTTTCGCTGAACTGATAGCCTACTTGGAGGACTCTCAACTTGTCTATCGGGACCTGCGGGCATGAAACGCAATGTCCCCAGGCAAAAGGGACGTCAGTACAAATAATGTACCGAGTATGTAAGGCACATAAATAAGTACATAAAAGACATGGAAGAAATATAGAGTAAATGACTCAACCTGTAAGTCTGGACAACTCTGTAAATCATGAAATATTTATAGTGTCATGCATATGCGTATGAATGTCATGTCGTGCATAAATACATGTGTTGATAATATCATCAAGCCTCTGAGGGCATTCCATCATATCATATCGGCCACTGTGGGCAAAATCATCAACATATACTAGCTGATCAGGTGGTGGTGCGTATATAATGTCGTAACCTTTTCCCATATCCCATATACATACATACATATATATATATATATATATATATATATATATATATATATATATATATATATATATATATATATACGCGTATATAACTCCATCTGGTCATGGGTCAATGTACATGTATAAATGCATGAAATGCATAAGAAATACGTTAATAAGATTTCTCGAAATGTCATAAAACTAATATGCCTGTCGGATAAACTTTATCAAATACGTATTTTTCTGAGACCCATGAACAGAAGAAATAATAATAATTCTCATGGGGAATCAAGAATATAGACACCCCTAGTAGTTTTATGAATAGAGTCATTTATGAAAATTGTGCATTTACTCGTTTCGTTTGTATCGTATGGATCTGCCAAAAAGAAAGAAGGGATAGCCTTAACATACCTAAGTCGATTCTCTTGACAATATCTCTAACATACGTCAATTGCGGCAACACATAACGGCAAGATCGGAGTAGGAAAAAATTCGTATGATATTCATGAGAAAGATTGCTCCATACTCCGTTATAATTGTAAAATCTCACTTTCATTTGAATTTTTGAAGGTCTTGCGTTGCTTATATGCTATATGCAGATGCATATTAAATGACCCAAATAACGTGAAGAGATTCTTTTAGAGTCATAAGACTCTTAAGTTATAGATAATAACGTGATGTGGATGTGGATAATAACGTGAGTCATAAGACTCTTAAGTTTAAGACTCTTAAGTTATAGATTTCTTATACATGAATGTGGGGCCCACATTAAGTGGCGGCTTAACCACATATCCTTCATCTTTGCCACATAATCCACAAGATTTATGAGTCATAGGTCTTGGGTGGCTTGCTGCCACATTAAGGATCTTATCCAATAATTAGCAACCAATTATCTTAATTAATTGTTAATCTTTCACTAAAATTAATAATTACCCGATTATCCATATAATTAAGAATTATCTCAAATTACTTATAATACTACTCACTTTAAACACACCTTATACACCTTACTATCATGGCCATGTGGTACCTTGTATGGTACTAGTCCATAAATACCGTGTATTTTAGCTCGGGCCGTATTTTATCCCAAAATGTCAAACTTCGACGAAATTTATTTTCTTTGATTTGCTTACCCTCTCAACTTCACGAATTTACTCATCACTTGTTTGAAATAGCATAATGCTTATAATCTCAAAATAATCTCATTTCCGATCTTACATTGATTAGCTTACAACGAAACTTTAACGTATGAAAATGCGGGATGCAACATCTCATTTTTCCGAGCTTCCATCAATTTACTTATGGCGTACTTTCACGTATGAAAACATGGGGTGTAACATCTGTACTTCTTTGTTTTACGTTGAAGATATGTTCCATTCTTTTCTCTTATTGTTAATTGACTTACCAAGCAGATTGAGTTAGGTGTCATCATGACTAGTTGTGTTTTTGGGTCGTGACAGGGTCGTTACAAGTTAACTAGTAACCGATGCAATATATTAAAATATGCACAAGTTTCCGTCATTATCATTATTGGAAAAGGCAAAAATTAGACATATCCCTTGTTAAAATTTTCGAGCAGTTTAATATATAGACATGAAAATTTGAAGTTGAAATCAGAAATTTGAAAGCTTACCCCCAAATTTGTAAATCATTAAAATCGGTTATTATTTAGGTATTATATCTTTTGTGCCATCAATATATCTTTTAAAACACGTCTAGCTTAGTTGGGCTCGTGGTATTTCCTTTAGAAATTATGATAGGAACATGTTAATTTATAAAAACTACGAATTCTCAATTTTATAAGGCAGAGATGGAAATGACGATAGTGAAATTACATGGAAGACTAAAATCAATTTTCTCTTGGATTAGTTTCTGTGAATTTTCATAAGTAAAACACAGGAGTTATTATATCATTTATTTTGGTCGTCAACTGAAATTAACAAATACACAGAAAACAAATTGAATAGAAAATCCTCACAAACCCACAAATAACCACAAAACCCATCCCCCTCCACAACACACACACACCGTGCAATAATAAACATAACAAAAAATAGTTTTCGGTAACTTTAGCTTAAACGATTAACAGTTTCCTGTCTCATCCATACGAACAATTTTTAATAACACAAGACTTCAAACCCAAAACCCACACACTCATATATATTGCATGCAAGAAATAAACAACAATCTTCGTTCAATCATTTGGGTGTTTTGTGCGATAGTAAATAGTGGCAGGTCACAGAAACAAACCTATAATTATTTGCTGTAGTCCTATAGGCATGTTTTCTAATGAAGGTAACAACACAGAAAACGGTCATAAACAACAATTAAACAGATTCAGGCGTGCATTCTATAACTTGATCTAGTTTGAATCCTATAGGCATTATTTCTATAATCTGAACAGTTTTGAATCCTATAGACATGATTTCTACAATCTGAACAGGTTTTGAATCCTATAGATATGATTTCTATAATCTGAATGAAACAGTATGCAAGCAGGAATTCACACACACATCAGACCATACCATTTCTATAGGCATGGTTTGTAACGGAACATAATTGAGCCTATGGACATGGTTGCTAACACATAATGACTGAACACAATAAGACACTTAGAAGCATAATTTCTAATATATAACATCCAACATCACAGTATTAACCCTATAGGCAGGATTTCTACCCCCACTTTATAGCAAGTATAAAATAAGAACCCTTTTCCATTTTTACTAATACCCCAGAATTGTTATTACAAATAATTATTACAGACCAGAATTTAATGAATGAATTACAAGGTAAGTAAAACTACAGGGAGCCTACAGCAGGCCCATATACACTTGGACAGGCTAGGCCTTCAACTCATAGTAGTTCCAAAAGCCCATGTTCATAGATACACAATAACCAGTAGTGAATGATTCACCCATATTTCAATGATAAGCATACAGAACCCAAATCTCTAGCGTGTCAGAGTTCCCAGGGGCTTCAGGAACCCAGGGCAGTGCTCACACTAGAGAAAATAATCAGAAACAGTTCAAGGAAGACTAGGGAACAAATCCTAGTGTGTCAGAGTTTACAAGGGTCTCACATGAACCCTGAGAAGTGCTCACACTAGGGAGGCCAAGGGACAGAACCTAAATTGCTTTGGCTTTCAGCCATCAAAGAGTGAGAATTCGAGAGAGTAGGATGGGATTAGGGGGTACAGAATCACACATAGAACACAAACAAATAGCAACACATTTGAACCTAGGCAGACTTAATTCAGTTTTTAGAAGTTAACACAATCACATGCTAATAAGACCAGTTCACAAACATGTTCACAGTGATAACAAAGACTGCAGATCAGACTAAGTCACAGAAAGAAAGCTCATTGATTAACAGTAGGTCAGGAACACACTAATTAGTATTAGGAACTGATTAAACAATTTAGCATAGGTATCATAACATAGTGAACACAAAACCAAACAAGTCACATGGTGACAGGTTCAATAAATAAACTGATGAATCTTTTAAGGCACACATAACTAAACGGTCCCTAGGAAAGGTATGAAGGCATTTAATGCTAAAGAATGGCCCTAAATTACACAGAGTTAGGCAGATTCAAACTAAGTTCAACATGTCTTAAATATAGGTAATAACATTTGAGGTAACATGTTTTGATAACAGTAACACATTAAGCAGGTAATCATAATGGAATAGCAAAGGATTCAATAAACTCACCAGTTAAGATGAAACATGAAAAAGGAATCCAACAGTGTAGCAATTATTACCAACAGAAGCAAAACAATTGAAGATTTCTGGCCTTGGCATTCAGCCGGCCAAGAATCAAAAGCACAGAGTAGTATTGCTAGGAGTGAAAAAATTTGAGTTCTAAACTTTATTTCAAAGGTTAGTGGGGAGGAGTTCGAATAATGTTCTAGCATTAAAGAATTCCTCACTTAAATACTGAGGTCAGTGTTTAAATCAGTAGGGTTGAACCCTAAGTTTTAGATGAAAAAAATGCACAAAACCAGTAAGAAATAAGGTAAAGAACCACATCAGGCAGACAAGAGATCATTGTAAAAGGAATACTCAATCGAGCCAGATTTGATTCAAGTAAAAAGGGTTGGAAACCCTAAATAAGGTAAACTCCGAAATTAGCAGAGAACAATGTCAAAGAATCATGTATTAACACATACAAATGAACGTAGACAGGGTAAACACAGATTTGGACGAAATCAAATCGAGGTACTTGCAATATTTAGGCAAGTACCTAAGTTATTCCGGAATCTAGCACCAAATAAGGGAAGAACCTTAAAATGGTAAGGGAATAGGGTAAGAATCCCATTAGGACCGGGATTTGGGAGGATTTGGGTGAGGCGACGACGTTAGGGTTCAACAGGGGAGGGAAAATGAGGACGGCGGTTTTAGAAAAGTGAGGATTAGGGTAGAGAGGAGGGATATAAGGTAAGTGGGTCGTTAGTTGTGGGTCGTCGATCATTTTTGATCAACGACCAGGATTTAGGCGGATTGGGGTTGGGTTTAATGAATGGTTATGGGTAATGTTGTTATGGGTATTGGCTTCAGCTGGTTTGGGTAGTTTTAGGTCCGAATTAGTTATAGAATTAGGGCCAGATTTTAAATACCCTATTTTAATAAATAATAATTTATAACAATAATAGATAAATAACAAAATATATTGTTTGTGCATGCAAATGATTAATAAAAAACAATTTTTTAACATTATAAAAAATATAAAAGTTATTCTTTGCATAAATAAAGTAATTATAAGTATATGGGCTATTATTGCAAGAATATAATTTTTAGCCTAAAAATGCAAATGTAATTATAACAAAATGTAAATAAAATATTTAAAACCTAATATGGGTGTAAATGAAAAGTATAGATGATAAAATCATCATAAAAATAATTTATAAGGTAATTAATAGATATTTATATAAATAGAATATATGAATAAATTGATTTAAAGCCTTTAAAAACCATAGAAAAATGCTTGTATATGCTTGTAGATCAAATGATGCTGAATATGCACTATTTTGAAAGTATATTTGAAAAATATGAGGGAACCATTGGGTATCAACATCCCCGATTTGTAGGCGTTCGACCTTTCCGGCACAAGCTCTGTGATGACCCAAAAGGTCATTTTATATTTTAGAACTGGAATCGGTGCTCTTAAGTCTTAAAAATCTCATTTTTACCCTTCTCGATTTACGTGCATAGTCCGGGGAGGTTTCCAGAAAGCTTTTACGTTAAAAACTAATGAAAATAAGAATTTTTGCCTTAAAAGTTGATTTTAGTTGACTTCGGTCAACATTTTTGGTAAACGGGCCCGTATCCGTACTTTGACGGTCCCGGTAGGTCCATATCGAATTATGGGACCTAGGCGTATGCCCGAAATCGAATTTGGAGGTCCCTAGCTTGAGTTATGAATTTTTGATAAAAATTAAAAGTTTGAAAATTATTTGTTTTTAAGAATTGATTGATATCTGGCATTGGTAGTATCGGGTCCGTATTTTGGTTTCGGAGCCCGGTACAGGTTCCTTATGATATTTAAGACTTGTCTGTGAAATTTGGTGAGAAACGGAGTTGATTTGACGTGATTTGGATGTCCAGTTAATAAAATAGAAATTTTAAAGTGTTCTTGAAAATTCCATTTGATTTGGTACTAAATTCGTAGTTCTAGGTGTTATTTATTTGATCGCGTGAGCAAGTTTGTATGATATTTTTAGACTTGCGTGCATGTTTGGTTTGGAGCCCCGAGGGCGCGGGTGAGTTTTGGATATGCTACAGAGTGATTTGGACTTAGAAAAATAGCTGGTGTGCTTCAGCTGTGTTGCAGGCCTCAGACCTCGCAAATGCGAGGTCAAGGTTGGCATTTGCGATCACTGTTGAGGTCGCATTTGCGAGCTTCCCATCGTAAATGCGAAGAGAAGCTGGGCCAGTCGGTGTTCGCAATTGCTAACTTTTCTTCGCATTTGCGAAGGGAGTCTGGGAGGGGTATAGATCGCAAATGCGATATTTTGTCCGCATTTGCGAGGTCAGTGATCGCAATTGCGACACTTTCCTCGTATTTGCGAAGGGCAGCGAGATTGTGAAGGCTTCGCAATTGCGATAGCCTCTTCGCAATTTCAATCTTCGCATTTGCGAAGCTCAGGTCGCAAATGCGACATCTGCAGCTGAACAAAATGACTTTTGGACGGGAATTTATATTTATTTTCCAAATTTTCAAGACCTAAAACATAAGAGGCGATTTTCCAGAGACCATCTCTTCCCCAAATCATAGGTAAGTGATTCTAAACTGGTTTCTTTCAATCTTTCACTACATTTTACAAGATTTCAACCAAAAATTTAAGGTTTTCATGGTAGAATTAGGGGTTTTGGGTAGAAACTAGGGATTTCGGAAATTTAGGGATTTAGACCTCAATTTGAGGTCGGATTCCAAAACCAATTATATATTCGGACTCGGGGGGTGAATGGGTAAATAGAATTTGGTCCGAACCTCGGATTTTGACCAAGCGGGTCCGCGGTCGATTTTTCGACTTTTTGGAAGAAAAATTTGAAAATAATTTAATTTATGCAATATAATTGATTCCTTTAGAGTTATTTGATATTAATGAGTCATTTTTGAATAGATACAGTGGTTTATAGGTGAATTCCAAAGGAAAAGCTGTGATTAAGAATTAAGTGGTCTTCAGAGCGAGGTAAGTGTGGTGTCTAACTTTGGCTTGAGGGAATAGGTATTGTGTGAGTATTTTCTACGTGTTTTGTTGTTGAATACGACGTATAGTTGAGGTGACGAGCATCTATACATTGTGGTCGAGTCATAGCATGCGAAATTTCATTTCTTGCAAATTTGTACTCTTAAATCTCGCTATCCATGCTTATTGTTGTTGTTGAAATGTTGGAAGGATTGTATCCGATTCCACAAGGTCGATAAAATTATGAATATTGATTCGAGGTTGAGATGTTAAATTGTGAAAGCAATCATTTATGAAATATTGATTTCTTGTGAAACTACTCTCTATCCGTTGCTATTGATTCTGTGAATTGTGAGGAAGAGTGTAAAGCACGAAGGGTGAACGCCGTGCATAATTTAATTATATTGTGAGGAAGAGTGTAAAACACGAAGGGTTATGCCGTGCAGTTTTCCTTTGCTATTTTAATTGCTCAATTCGTTTAAGGATTTTCTATTTAATTCTATCTCTTCATTATTCTCACTCTTTATGTTGTATTCCCTACTGTATGTCCCCTTCCTATTATTTATGCATTATTTCTTTATTTACTGTTGTTTCCACTAGTATGATTATATTGTTCAGGCTATATGTGGGTGTCTTGTCTTAGCCTCTTCACTACTTCGCTGAGGTTAGGCTCGACACTTACCAGTACATAGGGTCGGTTGTACTGATGCTGCACTCTGCACTTTCTGTGCAGATCTTTATACCGGCTCAGGTTGATCGATCGAGATTTGCTACTAGTCTGCTGTACGGAGACTCAAGGTAGATCTGTTGGCGTCCACAGACCTTGAAGTCCCCGTCTATCATTTATGTTCTACTATTTTTTTATTCAGACAATTGTATTTCTTTCAGACTATTACTTGTAGTAAATTCTAGAATCCTTGTGAATTGTGACTCCAGATCCGGGTGGTAGTAATTAATACAGTTTTTATGATATTCCGCACTTCTTATATTTCTTTTTAGTTAATTACTGTTACTTAATGAATGAAAATAAGGAATTGGTTTAATGATTCTCTAACGTTGGCTTGCCTGGCAAGTGAAATGTTAGGCGCCATCACGGTCCCGTCGATGGGAAATTTCGGGTCGTGACAGTTGGTATCAGAGCCCTAGATTACATAGGTCTCACGATTCACGAGCAAGCTTAGTAGAGTCTGGAGGATCGGTACGGAGACGTCTGTGCTTATCTTCCAGAGGCTATGAAGTTTAGGAACAATATCACTTCTTTCATTCCTTATCGTGCGGCATTGATTTAGCTTGAAACATATATCTCGTGTTCCTTTTATCCACCCGTGTATGACATTGCGCACTCGGTATCAACTGTGCGTCGACGGTTCGTGATACCGTAGATGGATTACAAGAGAGCCATAGATGCTCAACATTGCCTCAACGTGTGGTTCCGACTGAAGATGCGAAAGTATTGAGAGATCAACCAGTGAGTCATGTGAGGGGTGCAACGGACCTTGGCATCTGATTGATTTATACGAGCTGTGAAGGTTATTATTGTGGATCATCGGACATGGTGAACTATGACTTCGCACCGAGTGGGGGGAAGTCCACTATCAATGGATAGATTATAGGTCATGTGTTATATTAGTTTTGGCCTGAAATGTATATATGTGGTACTGAAAGGTTCCCCAAATTTACACCTGTTTAAGTCCTGAGATTTTGTAGAGGATAAGGTTGAGACTTGCGGTATGTCCGCCTACTTAATAATCCTATACTTCAGTACCAAAGGAGTTAGAGAAACAACTTTAAATCTATAGAATATCTACTCAGCGTGGACGTCATGGTTGCAAATTTCGGAGTGCTTCGGAGGAAGTACAGTGGTTGACGAGATTCTGGACTATGTGGTTCGTGCCAAGATTTTTCGGTATGGAGCTCTACTTTTGTGATCGTTGGGTATAAATGGGGGTAAGGGTTAGCCCAAAGAAGATTCGAAGCGTATGTTAAGAAATGGGTCAGCTCAACAGTGTTGAGTCAGCATAACAAAAGAAGAAATTGGCCTTGTGAGAGATAATTCTCCACAGGTGTCTGTGGCAAGCCTATGAAGAGGGCAGTATGACTGTTACTCGGTATGAGTCCCGTTTTGTGGATTTGGCCCGTCATACTCTCCTTTTACTACCCACTGAGGGAGAGAGACTGGGGGGGGGGGGGTATGGAGGGACTCATTCACCCTATCAGGCTTCAGATGGCCAAGGAGACCGAAAGTGAGATTTCTTTTCAGGCGGCTGCTAATGTCGTGAGAAGGATCGAGATGGTTCTTGCACAAAAGAGAGGGTAAAGGTCTGATAAGAGGCCTCGTCAGTTCGGTGGTTTCGGTGGTGCCTCGCCTGGAGGCAGAGGTACTTATGGCAGGGGTCAGGTACCTAGAGGTGGAGGTCAGACCGTTGGAGGTGGAGGACATGCGGGTAGAAGGCGTCCTAGAGGTGGAGACCCAGCCATTGTTATACCTGTTTTATGGTATGGCGGAGGTCGTTACATCACATGGTGTCGTTATGGGTACGACCTCAATTTAAAATAAAGGCATAATTTCCTTAACTTAATTCGGTTCTGAGTATCAAGACGAGTCCTCCTATTGTGCTCCACTTATGAGGAAGCTTCGTAATTCTATAATTTACTTATGTGTTTACTCCTGTTGGGAGATTCTATGGAGATAACTACGCCTCTTATTCCATGATGGTCACTAATAAGAGCTGTGAGGCCAAATGTGGCTTTCTGTCACTCATTTCGGTAAGTTTTGATGTAATTTACGGATAATTAGTTACAAATTATGAATTATATGCCCTACCAATGTGGGGCTCATTATGTGTTGTGATTCTGTTTAACGAAAGTTATTTAAAAGGATAAAATGGAAAGTTTCGATTGGCAAGATGCGCATATTATTAGTGATTCAGAACTGAGGCTGAGGTCCTCACATTTTAAAATAAATTGATATGTTTAAACCGGGCTATGAGCTGTGGTGGAAGTTATATAAGGACGAGATCCTTGTGATAAAAAATTTTGTGTTTAAATTCTCCCTTGTGAAATTAAATTTGTACTATAGTACTAATAGGGAGTCATGCCTGCTAGGCTTTATTTGAAAAATCTTTTGTATGAAATTCTCTGTGCATACTTGCCAAATTCGTGTTGTAATATTGAGTTGTAACCTACGAGGTAGGTGCCTGCCCAGGTGGCGTTAAATGTGACTCGTTAATTCGGGTAAATAATTATGAGGTCTTCATGCCTCGCATCTCGTTAATAGTATTGTGCAGGTTTGAAACGAGATTTTTGTTAACATGAGGTTAATTGGCAATTCAGTAATCGATCATGAACAACTATTAAGAACAAATATCTGCTGCCAAGAATTGATGACTTATTTGATCAGCTTCAGGGATGCCAAGGTATTTTCAAAGATTGATTTGAGGTCTGGTTACCATCAGTTGAAGATTAGGGCATCTGATGTCCCTAAAACAACTTTTCGGACTCGGTGTGGGCATTACAAATTCCTAGTGATGTCATTTGGGTTGACAAATGCCCCAGCAACAATTATGGATTTGATGAATCGGGTGTTCAAGCCCTATTTGGAATCTTTTGTGGTTGTATTCGTTGATGATATCTTGATTTACTCCAGCAGTCGAGAGGAGGATGAGCATCATCTTCGGAGCGTGCTTCATACTTTGAAGAGTAATCAGTTATATGCCAAATTTTCAAAATGTGAGTTTTGGTTAGACTCAGTTACCTTTTTGGGGCATGTTGTATCGGCAGAAGGCATAAAGGTGGATCCTAAGAAGATTGAGGCTATTCAGAAATGGCCTAGACCTACTTCAGTTACAGAGACCCGGAGTTTCCTGGGTTTAGCAGGTTATTATCGTCGGTTCGTGGAAGGGTTTCCATCTATACCAAGCCCATTGACCAGATTGACCCAGAAAGGTGTCCCATTTAGACGGTCAGAGGAGTGTGAGTTGAGCTTTCAGAAGCTCAAGACCGCTTTGACTACGGCGTAAGTGTTGGTATTACCCACAGGTTCAGGATCGTATATGGTATATTGTTACGCATCTCACATTGGGCTTGGTGAAGTATTAATGCAAGAGGGCAAGGTAATTGCATATGCGTCGCGGCAGTTGAAAGTTCACGAGAAGAATTATCCTGTTCATGACTTAGAATTGGCAACCATTATCCATGCGCTGAAGATTTGGAGGCATCTCCTCTACGATGTCTCGTGTGGGGTATTTACTTATCATCGTAGCCTTCAGTATCTGTTCAAACAAAAAGATCTTAATTTGAGGCAGGGAAGATGGATGGAGTTGTTGAAAGACTATGATATCACTATTTTGTATCACCCCGGAAAGGCCAATGTGGTGGCCGATGCTTTGAGTAGAAAGGCTGTGAGTATGGGCAGTCTTGCATATATTCCAGTTGGTGAGAGACCGCTTGCATTGGATGTTCAGGCCTTGGCCAACCAGTTCGTGAGGTTAGATATTTCAGAGCCCAACCGTGTTCTAGCTTGTACAGTTGCTCGGTCTTCTTTGTTTGAGCGCATCAGAGATCGGCAGGATGGCGATCCTCATTTACTTGTCCTTAGAGACACAGTGCGGCACGGTGGTACCAATCAGGTTACTGTTGGAAATGACAAAGTTTTGAGGATGCAGGGTCGTATTTGTGTGCCTAATATGGATGGACTTCGTGAATTAATTCTTGAAGAAGCACACAGTTCCAGGTATTCTATTCATCCAGGTACCGCTAAAATGTATCAAGATTTGCGGCAACATTATTGGTGGAGGAGAATGAAAAAGGATATAGTTGCACATGTAGCTCGGTGTCTGAATTGTCAACAAATTAAGTACGAGCATCAGAGACCTGGTGGTTTGCTTCAGAAGTTAGAAATTCCTGAGTGGAAGTAGGAGCGTATCACTATGGATTTTGTTGTTGGCTCCCACAGACTCAGAGAAAATTTGACGCAGTTTGGGTCATTGTGGACAGGTTGACCAAGTCAGCACATTTCATTCCAGTGGCAGTTGCCTATTCTTCAGAGAGGTTAGCTGAAATTTACATTCGTGAGATTGTCCGCCTTCACGGTGTGCCCGTGTCTATTATTTCAGATCGAGGTACGCAATTTACCTCACATTTCTGGAGGGCTGTACAGCGTGAGTTAGGCACGCGGGTGGAGTTGAGTACAACATTTCATCCACAGACAGACGGACAGTCAGAGCGCACTATTCAAATATTAGAAGATATATTCCGCGCTTGCGTTATAGACTTGGAGGTTCTTGGGATCATTTATTGCCACTTACGGAGTTTGCTTATAATAATAGCTACCAGTCGAGCATTCATATGTCTCCATATGAGGCATTATATGGAAGGCGATGCCGATCGCCAGTTGGTTGGTTTGAACCGGGGGAGGCTCGGTTGTTGGGTACCGATTTGGTACATGATGCCTTGGATAAGGTCAAGATTATTCAGGATCGACTTCGCACAGCTCAGTCTAGACAAGAGTTATGCTGACCGTAAAGTTCGTGATATTGCATTCATGGTTGGAGAAAGAATATTGCTTCGGGTATCGTCCATGAAGGGTGTTATGAGATTTGGGAAGAAGGACAAGTTGAGCCCTAGGTATATCGGACCCTTTAAAATTCTTGAAAGGGTGGGTGAAGTAGTATACAGGCTTGCATTACCACCTAGTTTATCAGCGGTTCATCCTGTGTTCCATGTGTCTATGCTCCGAAAATATCATAGTGACCCGTCCCACGTGTTAGATTTTAGCTCTGTCCAGTTGGACAAGGATTTGACTTACGAGGAGGAGCCGGTGGCCATTCTAGACCGGCAGGTTCGTGAGTTGAGGTCAAAGAGTTACACTTTAGTTCGAGTGCAGTGGAGAGGTCAGCCTATTGAGGCAGCTACTTGGGAGTCCGAGTCCGATATGCGGAGAAGATATCCCCACTTTTTCACCAGCCAAGGTATTTTTCTATGTCCGTTCGAGGACGAACGATTATTTTAAAGGTGGAGAATGTGATGACCCAAAAGGTCATCTTATGTTTTAGAACTCGAATCGGCGCTCTTAAGCCTTAAAAATCTCATTTTTACCCTCCTCGATTTGCATGCGCAGTTCGGGCAGGTTTCCGGAAAGCTTTTATGTTGAAAACTAATGAAAATAAGAAGTTTTACCTTAAAAGTTGATTTTAGTTGACTTCGGTCAACAGTTTTGGTAAACGGACCCGGATCCATGCTTTGACGGTCCCGGTAGGTCCGTATCGAATTATGGGACCTCGGCGTATGCCCGAAATAGAATTTGGAGGTCCCTAGCTTGAGTTATGAACTTTTGATGAAAACTAAAAGTTTGAAAATTATTTGTTTTTAAGAATTAATTGATATCTGGCATTGTTAGTATTGTGTCCGTATTTTGGTTTCGGAGCCCGGTACATGTTCCTTATAATATTTAAGACTTTTCTGTGAAATTTGGTGAGAAACGAAGTTGATTTGACGTGATTTGGACGTCCAGTTGAGAAAATAGAAATTTTAAAATGTTCTTGAGAATTCTATTTGATTTGGTACTAAATTCGTAGTTCTAGGTGTTATTTTGGCAATTTGATTGCGCGAGCAAGTTCGTATGATATTTTTAGACTTGCGTGCATATATGGTTTGGAGCACCGAGGGCTCGGGTGAGTTTTGGATAGGCTACGGAGTGATTTGGACTTAGAAAAATAGCTGGTATGCTTCAGCTGTGTTGCAGGCCTCAGACCTCACAAATGCGAGGTCAGGGTTGGCATTTGCGATCATTGTTGAGGTCGTATTTGCGAGCTTCGCATCGCAAATGCGAAGAGAAGCTGGGCCAGTCGGTGTTCGCAATTGCAAACTTTTCTTCGCATTTGCGAAGGGAGTCTGGGAGGGGTAAAGATCGCAAATGCAATTTTTTGTCCGCAATTTGCGAGGTCAGTGATCGAAATTGTGACACTTTACTCGCATTTGCGAAGGGCAGCATGATTGTGAAGGCTTCGCAATTGCGATAGCCTGTTCGCAATTTCGAGCTTCGCATTTGCGAAGCTCAGGTCGCAAATGCGACGTCTGCAGCTGAACAAAATGATTTTTGGACGGGAATTTTCATTCATTTCCCAAATTTTCAAGACCTAATACACAAGAGGCGATTTTTCAGAGACCATCTCTTCCCCAAATCATAGGTAAGTGATTCTAAACTGGTTTCTTTCAATCTTTCACTATATTTTACAAGATTTCAACCAAAGATCTAAGGTTTTCATGGTAGAATTAGGGGTTTTGGGTAGAAATTAGTGATTTCGGAAATTTGGGGATTTAGACCTCAATTTGAGGTCGAATTCCAAAAACAATTATATATTCGGACTCGGGGGGTGAATGGGTAAATGGAATTTGGTCCGAACCTCGAATTTTGACCAAGCGGGTCCGGGATCGATTTTTCTACTTTTTGGAAGACAAATTTGAAAAACATTTAACTTATGTAATATAATTGATTCCTTTAGTAATATTGGATATTAATGAGTCATTTTTGAATAGATACGAGTGGTTTAGAGGTGAATTCCAAAGAAAAAGATGTGATTAAGAATTAAGTGGTCTTCGGAGCGAGATAAGTGTGGTGTCTAACTTTGGCTTGAGGGAATAGGTATTGTGTGAGTATTTGCTACGTGTTTTGTTGTTGAATACGACGTATAGTTGAGGTGACGAGCATCTATACGTTGTGGTAGAGTCATAGCATGCGAGTGAAATTTCATTTCTTGCAAATTTGTAGTCTTAAATTTGTCTATCCATGCTTATTATTGTTGTTGAAATATTGGAAGGATTGTATCCGGTTCCACAAGGTCGATAAAATTATGAATATTGATTCGAGGTTGAGATGTTAAATTGTGAAAGTAATCATTTATGAAATATTGATTTCTTGTGAAACTACTCTCTATCCGTTGTTATTGATTATGTGAATTGTGAGGAAGAGTGTAAAGCACGAAGGGTGATGCAGTGCATAATTTAATTATATTGTGAGGAAGAGTGTAAAGCACGAAGGGTGATGCCGTGTATAATTCAATTATATTGTGAGGAAGAGTGTTAACCACGAAGGGTGATGTCGTGCATGAATTATTTATATTGTGATGAAGAGAGTAAAAGCACGAAGGGCGATGCCGTGCATGAATTATTTATATTGTGAGGAAGAGTGTAAAGCACGAAGGGTGATGCCGTGCATAATTTAATTATATTGTGAGGAAGAGTGTAAGCACAAAGGGTGATGCCATGCATGAATTATTTATATTGTGAGGAAGAGAGTAAAAGCACGAAGGGAGATGCCGTGCAGTCTTATTTGTTACTTGGTAAGGTTGAGAGTAAAAGCACGAAGGGTGATGCCGTGCAGTTTTCCTTTGCTATTTTAGTTGCTCAATTCTTTTAAGGATTTTCTGTTTAATTTTGTCTCTTCATTATTCTCACTCTTTATGTTGTATTCCCCACTGTATGTCCCCTTCCTATTATTTCTGCATTATTTCTTTATTTACTGTTGTGGCCACTAGCATGATTATATTGTTCAGGTTATATGTGGGTGTCTTGTCCTAGCCTCATCACTACTTCGCCGAGGTTAGGCTCGACACTTACCAGTATATGGGGTCGGTTGTACTGATGCTGCACTCTGCACTTTCTGTGCAGATTTTGATACCGGCTCAGGTTGATCGAGTTTTGCTATTGGTCCGCTGTCCGGAGACTCAAGGTAGATCTGTCGGTGTCCACAGACCTTGAAGTCCCCGTCTATCATTTATGTTCAACTGTTTCTTTTATTCAGACAATTATATTTCTTTCAGATTATTACTTGTAGTAAATTCTAGAATGCTCATGAATTGTGACTCCAGATTCGGGTGATAGTAATTAATACAGTTTTTATGATATTTCGCACTTATTATATTTTATTTTAGTTAATTATTGTTACTTAATGAATGAAAATAAGGAATTGGTTTAATGATTCTCTAACGTTGGCTTGCCTGGCAAGTGAAATGTTAGGCGCCATTACGGTCCCCTCGGTGGAAAATTTCAAGTCGTGACAGGTCGGTCCTGTGGACGACTTCTGGTTCGATCCTACTCGGTGTTCGGTGCTGATTTTGTAGTTGTGCTATAGCGGCTTGTTGAGCCTGTAACATTTCGAATATCAATCGGAGGCTAACTCTACCATCTTCTCCGCCATGCGCACCTTGACCGCCTAAATGAACTTCCCTATGTACACTACCTTCGGGATCAACGCCCAAATTTGCATTTAGGGCGACATGTGAAATGACATCGACGGGATTTGTAATTGGTTCTCCCTCGAGGTCAGCCTGAGGTACCTCGATCCCTGGGGCGGCTATATTGTCATTTTCCAAGTGAAATTTGAGGTCGTTGTCACCATGTGTAGGCGCTGCTTGTGAGTTTGACATGTTTATCCTGAAAACAAAGATTCTTACGAGAACAAATGTAAAGCAGTGTGTGTTATCAGAATCAGTATTAAGCAATCACTATTATCCTTGGCCCCACGGTGGGCGCCAAACTGTTGACCCTTAAAATTGGATAACAATTAAACTTATAATGTGGTTCTAAGGATACGTGATTTCACTTAATACCAATTGATAAATATGAAGATTAATAACAGAAATAAACTATAAAGTAAAGAAAACCAGTGTTAGAATGGAACTCAGCCCTCGAGTTTGGATACCCTCGAACTGGTTGATGTAAGAACAATTGAAATATAACAAGCTGATGAACAATGGTGTGAACGCGAAAGAGAATTATATTGCTTTTTGTGTGTGTCAACCGTGTCTTATAATGATTAGAACCCCCCTTTATATAGTAGAGGAGTTGCACTTATGGTACAATTCTAATTACAGAAAGAAACCCCATGATTAGCTAATTAACCATTTCTAATTTGATCCATTCCGAGATTTATGCCATGATCCTCGACCAGTCACCGAGATTTACGCCATGACCCTTATTGAGCTATCTTCGATCTTGCTCGATGTCTGTCTCATTTGGCTTCAATCGCTACTAGCCTCGATATCGATAGGTACCTCGATTCTGAACTCGGTACCTTATCCTCGTGATTTAGTTTGTTCTGTTACGAGTCCGTTCTTCGATGCAACCTCCCGGTCTCGGTCAAATAGTAAAATCGGGTAACCGTATACAAACTCAAACCCTCTTGGTATACTGTTAGACTCCGACCTTTCTCAATGTTCTTCCCTCTCTCTCATGTATAATGATTTTTCTTAAAAGAAAAGTTCTGCAATAGATGATCGGAATGATGATTTGGGAACTACCTTTTGCAAAGACTATCTTAGAAAATGAATGAAATAGGAAGTGTAACTCATATTTTGTAACGACTCGACCAGTCGTTTCGAGTTTTGGCATTTCGTTCAGTGGTTTAAGTTCTTGAATAGCTTCATATGATGTATTACGGCTTGCATGCATGGTTGGTCTGGTTCCGGGAAGATTTGGAAGTGATTTGGAACACTTAGTAGGCGTTTGGACATAAAAATTATAAAATTCAAAATAAAGGTGAAATTGTTTTTCAAGTGAAAATGGTATTTGAAATTTAGAGTTGTGTTTGGACATAAATTTCAGTTTGGGTTGTTTTTGAAGTTTTGTGAGTAATTTGAGTGAAAATTTTGAAAAATAGCTTTTTGCAGTTTTTCAAATTTTTGAAAATTTTCAAAATGCATCTTCAAGTGAAAATTGAAAATTTTATGAACAAACGCTGATTTCGAAAAAAGCAAAATTTTTTTGGAAAAATCTTCAACCAAATTTTATGTCAAGACGGGCCCTTAGTTCCTAATTTGGAAGCTTAAGTTACAAGTGTTGACCAAGTTTGACTTTGGTGTGTTTGATCTCAGATCGGAATTTTGATGATTCTATTGGGCCCAGATGATGATTTTGGACTTACTCATATGTCCAGATTTGGATTTGGAGGTTCTTAGGTTAATTTGACACTAATTGGTAGAAGTTAGAAGTTTGATCACATGGAGAGTTGATAGGTTTGACCCATAGTTGACTTTGTAGTTATCGATATCCGTTTGGGATTCCGGGCCTTGGAATAGGTTTGTATGGTGATTTATGGTTTATGTGTAAAATTTTAGGTCATTCCGGGTTGTTTAGGCATGTTCAGCGTAAGTTTTGAATTCGAAAATTTGGATTAGTTCAATAAACTTGAATTGAGGTGCGATTCGTGGTTTTGATATTATTTTGTATGATTTGATATCTCGAGTAGGTCTCTGATATATTTTGGAACCGGTTAGTGTGATTGGACGGAGTTCCGGGGGAGGGGGGCTCGTGTGTATTTCGGATGGGTTCCACACCATTTTTCTTTGTATTGGAACTGCTGGTTTTCTGATGTTTTGGTGTTCATCGCATGAAGCATTACGATCATGGAGTGTGATTTGGATGGCATATGATTTTCTCTTCTCGTTCGCGATGAGGATGTCGCGTTCACGAAGCTTGGTGGAATGTGGTCATTGTGTTTACATCCTGTGCGTCGTGTTCACGTAGAGGGAGAGCTGGATGGAGGCGCCCAGTTGTTGGCCTTTGCATTCGTGTGTGGAGGACCGCATTCACATAGGCCAGTGAAGGTGTGGGTCGTGTTCGCGGGTGCCAGACCGCATTAGTGAAGGAGGATTTTGGCCAGTGTTTGATTTGTTCTTCTTGATCGCGAAGTAGGTCCCGCGATCGTGAAGGGAACCCCCGGGTGGACTTATATAATTCCATTTCGAGGGCTTTAGTTGTTTTATCATATTTTGAGATTGGGAGCTCGGTTTTGAACGATTTCTAGAAAACATATTCACGATTTGGATTGGGGAAAGTATTCTTGACTCGGATTTGGTTACTATTCATGATTCCATCCTTGTTTTTAACATTTACTTGATGAATCTAAGTGAGAAAAATTGTGAACTTTGGCAAAACTTTTATAATATGAAAAATGGAGATTTGAACCCCGATTCGAAGTCGGATTTGGATGAAACTTGTATGGTTAGACTCATATTTGAATTAGTGTTCAGAATTTGTGACTTTTGTTGGGTTCTGAGCAGCGGTCCCAGGTTGGCTTTTTGATTTTAGTTCAAGATCGAAACTTTATTGTTTGGGATTATTTCCTATGGCTTTTATTGAGGTTATTAAGTTATTTTGGCTAGATTTGAGCCATCTGGAAGTTGATTCACATGGGAAGGGATTTTTAGAGTACCGATTTGGCTTATTTGAGGTAAGTATCTTGCCAAACCTTGTATGAGGGAATACCCCTTAGGATTTAGCCTTGATTGCTTATCCGTGTTATGTGCAAAGCGACGTGTACATGATGTGACGAGAGTGTACGCAGGTGCTATGTGTGGTTTGTGACCGGAATAGATCTTAGGCTATTAATATACCTTAATTTTGGGGTATATTATATATTAAATATACTTAAACCAATTTGTGACTACATGATCGTACTCGCTACATTTCACTTAGCCATAGTCATGCTTTATTTGTTGAGCACCCCTTCGCACTTTTATGTTATTGTCATGTCCTTGTGCACCTTGTTGAAAAGTTCTGAGCTTATATCTTGATAAAACTTTGATATTATTATTTTGTGATATCGTGACACATGTGGACATGTTGTGTCGATTGATTGTTATGTGCGGAGTATAAGGTTGGTATTTCACTATTGTTGATCGTGTGGAGTGATACAAGTGGCTATTGTGATATTATCTCGGCGAAGCGATACAGATATTGTCAGGGCAGAGCGATACAGGTAGCTATTATGATATTGTCAGGGCGGATTGTACGTGTGGCTATTGTGACTTTGTCAGGACGGAGGAATACAAGTGGCTATTGTTATAGTGATAAAAATGTGGGTATGTTGTGTTATTTGTGTGAGTTTCTTTGTGATAACTTGTTGTTTTAACTGAGCCTTTATTAGTATTGAACTGTTATCACTTATTCTGATGAGGTTATTGCTATTGTACTTTTGCTATACTTTTGTTGTCAGTATTTGATTTATTGCACATGCTATTTTGTCTAGTGGGTATCCCATGACTTGAACCTCATCACTACTTCACCGAGGTTAGTCTTGATACTTGCTGGGTACTGACTATGGTATACACATACTTTACTTCTACACATTTTTGTGCAGAAATAGGTGTTGGTGGTAGCGGACCTAGGCAATGAGAGCTTCTTTGATCAAGAGGATTCAAGGTAGAGTTGATTTGATCCTCGCAGACCCTTGGAGTCCTTTCTTATATTTATACTGTCAACTCTTTATCCGAACAATATGGTGTTTTGAGATATTTTTATGTATTCAGTTGGAGCTTGTGACTTTGTACGACCTAGATATGGGGATATATTTGTGATTATCGTTGTTTTGACTTGTATCACCTTTATTTCCATATTTATATTAAACTATGCTTTATTCTATCATGTTTTACTAATTTAAATATTGATAGGTGATCGACTTACCTAGTTTTAGAGACTAGGTGATATCACGACCCTTATGGTGAGATTTGGGTCGTGACAAGTTGGTATAAGAGATCTTGGTTCATAGGTTCTACGAGTCACAAGCAAGTTTTGTAGAGTCTTACGGATCGGTATGGAGGCGTCTGTACTTATTTTCTAGTGACGACAGCATTATTAGGAAAATATCACTTCTTTCATTCCATATCGTGCTGATTTATCGATTTCAAAGTTTGAGCCTTTGTCTTTATATTCTTTCATAGATGGTGAGGACATGTGCTACCTGATCAGTTGAGCAGTCACCCACTCCCCCTACTACAACAACGAAAGGCTGGGGCAGAGGAGCGGCACGTGCTACAGCTAGAGCACCTGCTAGAGCAGCAGCTGTGGAGCCTCCAGCAGCTCCAGTTGAGGATTAGGAGCCTGCACATGTCTAGCATGCACCTGAGCAGCCTATTGCTACGCCTGGACTTTAATAGACCTTGGCACACTTTCTGAGCATGTTTGGGACATTGGCTCAGGCAAGATTGATTCCAGTTACACCAGCTACTTCACAGGCCGGGGGAGGAGCTCAGACTCCCGCTCCGGTACACCAGAGTAGCCAACTCATGCTTATTAGACACTGAGTGTTGTACCGGTACAACCAGTGGTTGCAGTTCAGCCCGAGGTTGGGCCAGTTGTGTCGGCTGAGGGGCAGAAGAGTTTGGAGAGGTTTTAGAAGTTCCATCCTCCCCAGTTCAGCATAGGGCCTTCTAAGGATGCACAAGATTTATTGGATCAATGTCACCGTATTTGGCGTACTATGAGTGTGGTGGTTCCGAGCGGGGTCGACCTTACTACATTTCAGCTGACGGGACCGACATATAAATGGTGGCAGACTTACGAGCTGAGTAGGCCAGCTGGCATATCGCCACTTACTTGGTCCCAGTTCTTTGATATTTTCGAGAGAGAGTTTGTTCCATTGACCCGCAGGGATGAGTTGCGCACCGAGTTCGAGCAGTTACACCGAGTATGCTATGAGATTTATAGATTTATCTTTTCATGCACCTGATTTGGTTTCCACTGTCAGAGAGAGAGTCTGTATATATATTGAGGGACTCGGCTATAGCCTTAGATCTAGGATGGCATGGGAGTTGGAGACTGAGACTCCATTCCATTAGGTTGTGAAGATTGCTAAGAAGGTAGAGCGTATCCACAGGGAAGAGATGAGGGATAGGAAGGATAAAAAGCCTCGAGGTTCTAGAGGATTTAGTGGATTACTCTTCGACTTTGACCCATCATGGCAGAGGCTTCATCGGTCTTCCAGTTCAGTCCGCACTTCAGGTTACCTGTACTGCTTTTACTAGCCAAGGACCCTAGGGTACTCATATCGGACAACCATCTTTCAGTTCACCTTCTGCACGAGGCTCCTACAGTGGTTATTCCAGTCATCTGGCCCACTCAGTACCAGCAGCCATGCTCGTAGAGGTGTTATTTTGAGTATGGCGATATTAGGCACATTATGAGAGATTCCCCAGACTTCGGATGGGTGGACTTCAGCAGGGTACCCCGGCTATGGGTTCTGCTCCAGTTGCTACTCCACCTGCACAACCAGCTAGAGATAGAGGACAGGCGGATAGAGGACGTCCCAGAGGGGGAGGCCATTCCCATTGTTATGCTTTCCCTGGTAGGACCAAGGCCGTTGCATCAGATACTGTCACTACTGGTATTGTTCTGATTTGTATATGGCTTCTATTCAATAGAATGCACATACTACTATTTTGTAGGGCTTGAGAAAGTTCATGCGACTGTCACAAGGGTGAATATGCACTTGGCAGAATCTTTGGAGAGTTTATGACTAGTATTATATGAGTTTATGAGGTATTCAGTTGATCAACGATACATGATCAGGGCAGCTATGAATGAAGAGTACTATAGGTTACAAATGATATGTTCTATGGCTTCAAACCAAGTGGGGGAGTTTGCTATAGACAATAAGATTGATGATGTATTTTGTGATGAACGAATTAAAGCAGAGAATTTGGGTTGCCTCCCAAGAAGTGCCTTATTTAACGTCGGGGCACAACGCAACAACAACCAACTTCACGATTACATTGGTGTTTCCCCTAACTCAACTCTTGAGACTGCCTTTTCTCTATCAATTTCACCAAAATAGTGTCAAAGTCTTTGCCCATTCACCTTGAATATTCTCATACCATCTTCAGATTCCAAATCCATGACACCAAATGGGCATATATTAACAGGTTTGAATGGTCCCTACCATTTCGATTTAAGCTTTCCCCACAACAATTTGAACATTGAATTGTAAATAAGAACCATACCCCTAGGTAAAACTCTTTCTTTTTGATTTTCTTGTAGTAGAGGTATTTATTCCTCCGCTTGTACAATGATGCCTTCTCATAGGATTGGAACCGCAACTTGTCCATGGGGTAATTATTTGCATTAGGAGAACCATTCTCAAGGATTCATCATGACACATTTCTTCTATGTCCTCATCTACTATATCAATTACAGAGATCACTTCATAGTCATGCGATTGCTTCATTGACTTCTAGATATGGAAGATTTCTTCTTCATCATTCAAGCGGAATTTCAGTTCTCCCGCTTCCACATCTCAAATGGCCTGCCCCGTAGCCAAAACTGGTCTACCGAGTATGATGGGGACCTCTCTATCCACTTCGCAGTCCATTATCACAAAGTCGTCTGGAAAGTATAAATGACCCACCTTGACAAGAATGACATCAATGACCCCAAACAGATATTTCAAAGTTTGATCCGCCATAAGAAGCTTCATAGAGGTAGGCCTTGGATCACCCAAACCGAATCTCTTAAGCACAGCGTATGGCATTAGATTAAACACACCCAATCTACCATTATGTGCTTTGGCGCAACTTGTCACACCAATACTGCAAGGGATAGTGAACTCGCATCCTACATCGTTTTCATTCTGATTTGTGAAATGATTGCACTGTACTGATGTGTCACTTTGACTATTTTTCTTCTTGGTGACCAAGTCTTTCATGAACTTAGCATACCCTGGCATTTTCTCAAGTGCCTCCACAAAAGGAACGGTAACAATGATCTGGTTCAACATGTCATAGAATTTCTGTAACTGGCCCTCTTTATGTTGTTTGGCAAACCTCTGTAGATAAGGAGGAGATGGTCTAGGTAGCTTCTTGTATGACTTAGAAGCCTCCTTAGTTTCTTCTTTGATTACTTCATTTCCTTTGGGAGGTATATATATCACATCTTGAAGAGAACTAGGTGTTTGTTGCATCTCTTCAACTACATTTGACTCTACTACCGATACATCGACTTTAGGAGGGTCAACAACTCTAGGAGGCGTAATCTCCTCTTCTTCATCATCTTCAATCAAAATGGTTCTTCATTTAAGAACTTTACCACTCCTCATGGTAATTGCAAATACATGGCCTATACCATCATTTCCCTTTGGATTTGAGACAATATCACTTGGCAATGCTCCGCGTGGCCTCACATTCAATTGAAATAAAATATGTCCTAATTGATTCTCAATTTTCTTGATTGGCGTGGTATGAGAACTGACCACTTGATTGATATATCTCCTTTATTTGTCGGACTGCTCCTAGTTTTTAATCATTCTCTCCATCATAACTCTTAGCTCGGGGGCACCAGAAGATTGCCCTTGACTGTTGTGGGGCCTTTGTTGTTTGTAGTTTTGAGATGGCCCTCCATTGCGATTTCCCTAATTATTGTTGTTCTAGCCTTGATTGCCTTGGTTGGACCAATTTGAACTACCTCATTCCATTGGTTGCCATGTATCTATTGTCCTTGGTTGTTAGACCTTTGTTGACCTCCTTAATAGTTACCCACATATTGAGCTCCCTCATTTTGCATTTGATAACACTGTTCTTGGAAGTCGCCTTCTTGATGTGATCCTTGGGCAAAATAAGTGCCTTCTTGACCCAGGAATTGGTTACCCATTGATGTTTGGTTAAAACCCGAACCTTGAACATTTTCCATAGCATTAACTTGCATTGGCATTTGGTTCTTCGCTAACAACTTCAATGTTGTCGTCAATTTTGTAATTTGTTCTCCTTGATCTTCCATTTGCTTAGTCAAGTTTACCATAGATGGATCCCATTGGGGCACATTAGCTCTAGATTGCCAAGTGGCTGATGTGTTGGCCATTTCATCCAATATGTTTTCAACTTCTTGATTCGTCTTGTTCATAATATTTCCCCCCAGCTAATTAGTTTACATAGGTCTGATTAGTGGTATTAAGACCGTTATAGAATTATTGAAGGAGCATGTTGTTAGTTATGTCGTTATTTGGACATTCCTTAACCATTCCAGGATATCTCTCCCATATTTCATGTAATACTTCTGTGGGATGTTGTCTAAACCCCAAAATTTCATCTCTAAATATGGCCATTCACCCCGGTGGAAAATATTTGCCCAAGAAAGTCTTCACATCTTCGTCCCATGAGTGAATTGAATGATTTGGAAATCTCTCCAACCAATCTAAAGCTTTCTCTCTCAATAAGAACAAAAATAACCTCAATTGTACTACTTCATCCGAGACATTTGGTTGCTTGTTCATTTGGCACACATCGATGAAGTGCTTGAGATGTTTGTTGGCATTTTGACCGTGGTCTCTTGTGAAATTTCCTCTATATTGAAGCATGCTATTCATAACACTAGTGATTGTGAAGGTACTCCCCCCCTTATCCTTGGTGGTACAATCGCACTAGCATATCCTCAATTTCGCACCGCTTATGGTAGATCTTATTGTGCTCAAGGTGCTTGTGGAACCTGTTGTTGAAGTGGTGGAACTTGTTCGTTCTGTTAGTTTCGATTTGCTGGTCAGTGTGCACGGGGTGCTTCCCCGATAGGACCTAAAGGCAAAGCGCCAAGATCGTCTCCTACCATCACAATCTACACCAAAAGTAAACGGATCAAAGTAACAATGAAGAAAAGATAAGAACTTGAATGAACACACAATAACACGGTAACACAAGAACACCATACTCCCCGGCAATGACACTAAAAATTGGTCTCGTCCAATCCTACTCTCAAATTGAAAGTAGTACGGTTGATTTCAATAATAAACCCAACAAGGTTGGGGTCGATCCCACGAGTAGTATGGTGTGTGCTAGAATGTCAAAGAGTGTGTGAATTCAATGAACTTAAAGTAATCTTCAAATAAAAGATTGATTTTCTGTAATTACTTCTAAAATTATGACTACGAAATTTAATGAAACACTTAGAATGCGAAAATAATTAGAAAGTTGTAATCAATAAGAGAAAGCACTAGGGTTGCTCCTCCTTCGTGTATGCTATGCTATGGGTATGGATGTATTTGATTACTTTTATATGCCTTACTTGAAGTTGTTGCCTTGTTTATTGCCATGTTATCTCTTCCGTAGTCGATTATCCTTAATTGAAGTTATTGTTATCTTTTCCATTGTTGACTTATCCTTATTTGAAGTCATCGTTATATGTTATCTCTCTTATCGTTGAGTTGTACTTATTTGAAATCATTGTTACATGCTATCTCTCTTATCGTTGAGTCATTCGTATTTGGAATCATTGTTACATGCTATCTCTCTTATTGTTGAGTTATTCTTATTTGAAATCATTGTTACATGTTATCTCTGCTATTGTTAAGTTACTCTTATTTGACATCGTTGTTACATACTACCTCTCTCATTGTTGAGTTTTTCTTGTTTGAAACCGTTATTACTTGTTATGTCTTTCATCATGAGCTCGTTTTTCCGTTCCTAGTGTTTTGTAATTTTGTGTTAATTCACTTGCCGTACTCCCGTGTTATTGTTGTTGTACTCGGTGTTGTTGAGCTGAGTATGTGTGGTTATGGTATTGGAATTGTCTTGAGAAAACATTGTGGCATATGAGCACATGTGGTGCGAGTTGTTATATTATGTTATTATGTTTTTGGCACACGTGATATTGTTGAGAGGATTTGTCGGGGTGTTCGCACTTGAATTGTCCGAGCTATTGTTATTATTGATATTTGCACATGCGGCATGACAAGGCGGGCTATACATATGTGGGTTTGCACATGTAGCGAGACAAGGCGGGAATATTATTATGTGCGTGTTGCGAGACAAGGCGGGCATTTACTTTATTATTGCGTACGCAGCGAGACAAAGGGGGCTATGTCAGGGATAATTTGTTATGACTTGTGATGGCCTTGGGGCATTGTTGTTGATAATATTTGTGTAGTGGTGTGCCTACTTTATGTGAGTCATGCATTTTACGTTTCGTTGTGTTGTTTCCTATGTGCCATTCGTTGTGTCTGATCTTACTTGTTGACTCGAGTCGCGACATAACACTTGCACAAGCACACCGTAATTAGTCACTTATATCAGTCTAAGAAGATGAACCCTGATGTTTATTGACCATTTACATTTATTCTCGTATACTTGCCTTCTGTATGAGATTTTGCTACTATTGGCATGTGAGTTGTCCGTGCAGATATGAGGTATTAATGGTATTGGCACGTGAGTTGTCCGTGCAGCACGTGATTTGTAACAAGGACACAAGATGTCAAGTGAATAGGGCTCGTGATTTCGGACCCGTGATTTGTGATTATGAGGTGTGGTACCTCGGGGAAATTCTTGAATAAATCTTGTGTGAAAGCGGTTGTTTTAATTGGGATGTTACTGGTTTTCCTTTACTTGGTGTCACCCGACTTAAACTGTACTCTGCTTACCTTACGGCATAATTACATGTTGGCTCCTTGTTGTTAATTGTTATTCTAGTTCTTATTGCAAGTATGGTAGAAACATTCTTATCATGTTTAGCTTTATATTGTTCCCTGTTAGTTTCATAATCATACTTGTACAAGTTATTATGTCTAGTAGGTGTCTTGGTTGTACCTCATTACTACTCCACCGAGGTTAGTTTTGATACTTATTTGGTACCGATGTGGTGTACTCATGCTATGCTTACTACACATTTTGTGCAGATCCAGGTACCTCGGAGTATGTTGATTTTTAGTTAGTTGATCGAGTGTTGTTGCGGAGACTCAAGGTATACATGCCGTCGCGTTCGCAAGCATCAGAGTCACCTTTTAAAGTTTTACTTTGTACTATTTATTTTATTCCGGAACAGTTGTATTTAGAGATTTTCTAGTGAACTCAGTAGGGTTTATGACTTGTACTACCGGTTTTGGGATGTTAAGTATCTACTTTGGATTGTTGGCTTTATATAGAAGTTTTTGTTTCATGCTTAATAGTCGATCGGTTAAAATCTGCTATTAATACCAACTTAGTAATTTCCAACACTAAGAGGTTTTTACTCACAAATGCCTTTCCAAGCTATTTTAGAGCTTTATGCAATACAATTGTTAATTTCCAAGTAAGAATCTCCCTATTCCTAGTTTGATTCCATTAATTGAGATGATATTAATTCGGTAATCTACCAAATTCTATGATACAAGCTTTGTACTAAACTCGTTTCTACTTTTCCAAGTTAGAATGTAGTGTTTACAACCACCAAATCATAAAACAAATATGGAACAATTACATAACGTAATATTTAATCAAAGATGAATCTATATTAATAACACATAGTCATAACACTGCTCCGAATTCATAACCCTAGCTAATGAGTTTAGCTAGACATGACAATAGAAGAAATAATCAAATTATCTTTAATCCAATTATTGATGCGAAGAAGAAGATTGAAAAACCGTGATGTCACTTGTTAACCCTTTGGAAAACTCACAGTTGCTCGTACAATATTCCTCTCTGTCAAAAGTTGTCAAAAAAAGACCTAAAAATATATTTATACTCTTCTAAAAAGCTGACAAAATTATAATCGTCGGGTCTTGTGTGGTCAAGTAGAGTGGCCCACGTAGGATGCATGGCCCAATACTCTATTCCTTCAGCTCTCAGTCCGTGGCCAAGATGTGTGGCCCACGCAGGATGCGTGGCCACTACCAGAACTTAAAATTCCAACCTCCAAGTTCTCCAAATGCGTGGGTGACTTGCGTGGCCCACACAGGATGGACTTTTGCTTATTTAGTTTTCTTCTTCAGTTTTGGCCTGAATTTGATATTTTTCTTGCAAGAATTTGATGATTTTCAATATCTTAATTCTCATCCAACTCCACGACTTGCAATTATATCATTCAAAACATAATTAGCCCATTAATCACATTAACGGGGGCATAACTCTATTAAAAGGCATAAGAGAAGTTGAAAAAATACCAACTTATCAAAGGACACTTCTTGAGATGATTCAGGTTTGATACTCGTTGTGGATGTAGTGTGCAAGGAAATGAATCACTTTGTTGCTTCTTTTTTATAATTATGTACTGGTGGAGCGCGGGTTGTTCGGTGCGTATTGGCTATGCATTGGATATTGGAGAGAGGTGAGCGACTCTTGAGAAGGTTATAATGAGTTCAAGATGTATATGTGGTGTTTAAGGATTTTCGGATTTGCGTATGAGTAGAATTTGGGGCTTGTATTGAATGGTGTCGAGACTTGTGGTGTATTTGGATCGGGCTACGTGTTTTAACGGGGTCGTGATAGGTCATGATTCTTCGTGCTGACTTCGTGTGCTTTACTTCTCCCTTGTGAGATGGGTTCATAGCGTTGTGCTTTGTGGTGGTATTTGTGGGGCTCGTAGGGTGGTTCTCTCAATTGGTTCTCCTTTTATCTTTGGTTATATTTGAGTTGTTACTTGTTAGGTGCACGAATTGCGTCGTATGTGACTAGGTGGAATTTGGTGTGACTCGTTAGTTGAATAACTTATACTGGGTAAGATGAAATCATTGGACCTGAAATTAGTGTGATCGGCCTTGGATAAGGTATGTTTAGATAAGAATGTCATTAATCAGTTTAAAGTTTGGCAATGGTCCTGGTCGGGCGAAAGAACTCCATGAATTGTTGATTGGGTGAGTGGTTATGAGTATCCATATGTTTCTTACACCATTAGCGGTGTTGTAAATATTTGGAACAAGGTTTTTATTTGATATGAAATTTGTTACTAGTAGCGGGTTTAGTAATGGGCAGCTATTATGATGGAAGATATTACTATGAGTGCGTTGGTTATGTGGTATATCGTGTGATTGTATCTTGGAATATGGTTATGGCTTGATGCAGCTTGTTTAGACTTATATTGTGTATAGATGCAAGGTCCGGGTCTTATAATGAATTTCGGATCTTGGAGATTGGGTTCTAAGCTTTATGGACTAAGGTTGAAGAAAGGATCTTCAGTTAGTTTGTGATAGTGGGCTTATATGGATTGAGGTGATGTGGGTTCACCTGTGAGTATGTGTATCGTAATTTTATACAGTGATTTGATGGCTTAGGAATGACCCTTGGCACATTTGAGTGCGAACGTATGTTTAAGTGAGGGAGAATATAATGACCTGACCAGTGGTTTCGAGTTTTGGCATTTTGTTCGGTGGTTTGAGGTCTTGAACAGCTTCATATGATATATTACGGCTTGTGTGCATGGTTAGTTTGGTTCTAGGAAGATTTCAGAGTGATTTGGAATACTTAGTTCCTAGTTTGGAAGCTTACATTACAAGTGTTGACCAAGTTTGATTTTGGTGTATTTGACCTCGAATCGGAGTTTTCATGATTCCGTTGGTTTTGAATGATGATTTTGGACTTAAGCGTATGTCCGGATTCGGATTCAGAGGTTCCTATGTTGATTTGACTCTAATTGGCAGAAGTTAGAAGTTTGATGGCTTGGAGAGTTAATAAGTTTGACCCATAGTTGACTTTGTAGTTATTGATTTCCATTTGGGATTCCAAGCCTTGGAACAAGTTTGTATGATGATGTATGACTTGTGTGTAAAATTTGATGTCATTCTGTGTTGTTTAGATATGTTCGACGTAAGTTTTCAATTTAAAATTTTGGATTAGTTCATTAAGCTTAAATTGAGGTGTGATTCGTGATTTTGATGTTATTTTGTATGATTTGAACCTCGAGTAGGTCCGTGTTATATTTTGGGCCTGGTTGGAGTAATTGGACGGGGTCCCGATGTCCTCAGGTGTGTTTCGGATGGGTTTCACACCATTTTTGTTTGTTTCGGAAATGTTGATTTTCTGATGTTCTGGTGTTCATCGTGATCGCGGATGAAGCATCGCGATTGCGGAGTGTGATTTGGGTGGCTGGTGATTTTCCTTTCGCGTTCGCGATGAGGCTGTCATGTTTGCGGAGCTTGGAGGGATGTGGTCATCACGTTCGCATCTTATGTGTCACGTTTGCGTAGAGGGAGAGTTGGATGGGGCTGCCCAATTGTTGACCTTCGTGTTCGCGTGTGGGGGACCGCGTTCATGTAAGCTAGTGAAGGTGTGGGTTCGTGGGTGCCAGACCGTGTTCGTGAAGGAGGATTTTGGCCAATGTTTGATTTGTTCTTCGCGATCGCGAAGTAGGTCCCATGATCGCGAAGGGAACTCCTGGGCAGACTTATATAATTTTATTTCGAGGGTTTTAGTTATTTTATCATATTTTGAGACTGGGAGATTGATTTTGGGAAACTTTTGAAGGAAATTTAACGATTTAGATTTGGGTAAGTATTCTTGACTCGGATTTGGTTACTATTCACGATTCCATCCTTATTTTTAGTATTTAATTGATGAATCTAAGTAAGAGAAATTGGAGATTTTAGCAAAACTTTTCCAAAAAAAAAAGAAATGGGTATTTAAACCCTGATTCGGAGTCGGATTTGGATAAAACTTGTATGGTTGGACTCGTATTCAAATGTGTGTTTGGAATTTGTGACTTTTATAGGGTTTCGAGAGGCGGTTCTGGGTTGACTTTTTAATTTGACCTTTTGATTTTTGTTCAAGATCAAAACTTTATTGTTTAGGGTTGTTTCATATGGCTTTGATTGATGTTATTAAGTTAGTTTGGCTAGATTCGATCCATCTGGAGTTTGATTCATGCGAGAAGGGATTTTAAGAGTACTGATTTGATTTGTTTGAGGTAAGTATCTTGTCTAACCTTGTGTGGGGGAATACCCCTTAGGATTTAACCTTGATTGCTTATTCGTGTTATGTGTAAAGCGATGTGTACATGAGGTGACGAGTTTCTACATGGGTGCTATGTGTAGTTTTCAACCGGAATAATTCTTAGGCTATTAATATGATTGTATATGAAATATGTTTAAACCACTTTGTGACTACATGATCGTGATCGCTATATTTGACTTAGCCATAGTCATGCTTTATTTGTTGAGCATCCGTCTACACTTTTATGTTATTGTCTTGTCCTTGAGCACCTTGTTGAAAAGTTGTGAGCTTATATCTTAATAAAACTTTGGTATTATTATTTTGTGATATTGTGGCATATGTGAACATGTTGTATGGATTGATTATTATTGTGCGGAGTATAAGGGTGTCATTTCGCTGTTGTTGATTGTATGGAGCGATACGAGTGGCTATTGTGATATTGTCTGGATGGAGCGATACAGACGACTATTGTGATATTGTCTGGACAGAGCGATACAGGTGGCTATTATGATATTATTTGGGCAGAGTAATACGTGTGGCTATTGTGATATTGTCTGGGCAGAGTAATACGGGTGACTATTGTGATATTGTCAGGGTGGTGCGATACGGTGACTATTGTGTTATTATCAGGGCAGAGTGATATGGGACTATTGTGACTTTATTAGGGCGGAGTGATACGGGTGACTATTGTTGTTGTGATAAAAATATGGGCACGAGGTGCTATTTGTATGAGTTTCTTTGTGATAACTTGTTGTTTTAAGTGAGCCTTTATTTGTATTGAACTATTATCACTTATTCTGATGAGGTTATTGCTATTGTATTTCTGCTACACTTTTGTTGTCAGTCTTTGATTTATTGCACAAGTTATTTTGTCTAGTGAGTATCTCATGATTTGAACCTCGTCACTAATTCACCGAGCTTAGTCTTGATACTTACTGGGTACTGACTGTGGTGTACTCATACTACACTTCTACATATTTTTGTGCAGATACATGTGTTGGAGGTAGCGTACCCAGGCAGTGAGAGCTTCTTTGCTCGTGAGTATTCAAGGTAGAGCTGCTTTGATCGTCGCAGTCCTTTGGAGTCCTTTCCTTATATTTATACTGTCAACTCTCTATCCGAACAGTACATTATTTTGAGATATTCCTATGTATTCAGTTAGAGCATGTGACTCTGTACTACCTAGATCTGGGGATATGTTTGTGATTATTGTCGTTTTTGCTTGTATCACCTTTATTTTCGTATTTATGTTAAACTCTGCTATATTCTATCATATTTTTTGATTTAAATGTTGATAGATAATCGACTTAATTACCTAATTTTCGAGACTAGGTGCCATCACGACCCTTACTGTGGAATTTGGGTCGTGACATATTTAAGCAAAAGTTGCAAATTGCTAATTGCAGATCCCATACAAAGAAAGGAACAAAAGTTCATATGATAAAAACAACATTATTCTTGGAACTATATAGCATTTTATTTCTATGGTTGTTGAGGAATTGATCTTCCAAAAGCCTATTTGATTAGCTGATATATTCTAATTTCTAACATATTTGTGACCTTTCGTCTATAGAAATTCAACTTATAGTTATACGGATGTACATTTATAATTAAATGAATGCACCTATACATCGCTATAATTCTGCTGGTTGATGTTCATTCGCACTGAACATCAACCAGCAGAGACTTATGAACTCCAGGACACGGATCACCGCCGAATTTCTTATATGACTGAACAATAGTGCATTTCGTCTTCCCTAAACAAGCCTGGAAACTTGTGTTATTATTCATTGAAGCAAGGGTAAATAAGTAACTAATGCTTTCTTGATTTTCTAAAGCGATACTTATTTTAGACCAAAATTGATTACGAAAACGATACTTATAAGTATACCTTTTCGACAATGGCTTTAGAGTTGGAGGAGTGGCATAACCCGGCGGCATAATCTTCACAATTACCATAAGGATTTCCAAAGCTTGCAAACAAAATTTTGGAAATATTGCTTCTCGGAGGACAATTAAGGTACACTTTAGGTCTTCTACCAGGGTGCCTTTCACTAAGTTTGTCAGATTTTCTCCAAGAAATTACTGGTGGTGGATTCGAATTCGTGACGTGCGCGCATACCTTTGTGACTGAAATTGCGTCGACAGTGATGTTAACAGGGTTGCCCATTTCTTCCTCAAATACAACTAATAGGTTATTTCTAGGTTTGAGAAATGACCTTGGAACATTGTACCTACGTACAAATACACACTTGAACATTATTAATTTATACGGCACTGTCCTCTTGCTCACACGCATAAAATTGAAATTTTGTATATAACTAAGACATTTAACTAAATTAATGTAATAATAACGTACCAAGTTTGTGAAGGAAGACCTGCAGATGTGTGAAATGAGACCCAATATCTGCCGATACTTTGGCCATTAACCCAAGCTTCACCTTTCCCCATGGACCCAAGATTTAGAGCAATTGGACCTTTCCCCTTGGGTGCACTGAAAGTGGACTGAACAATTGCAGTTGACTGAATTATTGGTCGACTAAAATAACAGGCAAATATAAGGTTTACTACAGATAAATATCAGAACTTTAAACTAGGTGATGCAGGACAAGACGAATATTTTTGAAAAAAATAAAGAAATAGATTTAGAGAGAAAAGATCAAACGCTGACTAAGGGGTTACAGACAATGATATCCTAAATCAACCATTACATGAGTACTTATAACCTCCAGTTTATAAAGATTAATCCTAACAATAACGTAATTGATAAACAATAAATTTCTAAAACTTGAGGTAGTAAAAGAGCCTTGTGTAGCGGTAAAAGTTGACAAAGTATGATCAGGACGTGACAGGTTTAAGGCGCAGAAACAACCTCGCAAAAATGTAATGGAAAGTTACATACAATAGGTCCGAAGAGCCTACTATACAATTTATATAAAGGATCCATATTCTTACCTTGTACCATGTGAACTGTTGAGAAGAGCCTAAGCTGCTCCAATTAGCATTCTTTGATCCTTCATATGTGTAAATTTGTAACTTTTCACCTAACAGTCCAACCTTAAAACACCATATCGAAAAGACGTAAGCTTAACATAACAATTATTCTCTCTAAATACATAATTATGCTTAACTTGAAAGTTAAAACCAGAGATTTTCTGTTTTAAAAAACTATTGGATGGGAAAATTAGCTGAAGCTAATAGATATTAAAGGCAATATTATGGGTGCCCAGCAATTACCTGATAAACCCAGGGGGTAACAGTGAAATTTTTGACCCCTCGGCTGTTTTGAATAATCACTGAACGTACACCGAGAGACCTACGCTCAAGAAATGCTCCTGAATCCTGCATATTAAAAGAAGAGTAGTTTATCTAAGAACTGCAATTACAAAAAGTAAGTTTTTAAGCAATAGTTAATACTAATTAACAACACACAATTATAAGAAAGTTAAACTGTAATTGACAATGTATTCAGGTATAGAGAGTTATCTTTATACTTAATCTTAATCCAGGAAAACTTGAAGAAAAAATGAAAAATGCAGGATTAAGTACAAACCGGAAAGCCAACCGTTGCACTCAGTAATGAGATTTGGTTTGTCCCTTTATTTAGAGCAACCGTGCTTTCTAGTGTAAATGATGTATTTCTAAATTGTCCATGAGCAGACCCTACAAAAAGAAGAGACAACAAATATTTAGAGCAACCGTGCTTTCTAGTGTAAATGATGTATTTCTAAATTGTCCATGAGCAGACCCTACAAAAAGAAGAGACAACAAAAAAAATTAAAATTATGAATGATTTCATCCAATTGTACTTTGCAAGTTAATAAATATATCCTTAAATGGAATGGAATGGAATGCACTAAGCGAAACAATTAACGTATTGATATTAGAAGATTCAATGGATTGACGATTCTCTTCATACCCATAAGGTGAACCCTATTTAGGTCGTTATATCTTAGATAAGTAAACACCAACTTCATTATTGTGCTGCAAATTAACAGAACAGCTTACCCACAAGAGCTCCATTCACAAAAGCATGTAAAACATGGCCTAAGGACTTCACACTTAGTCTAGCCTGATGCTCCTGGGAATCCTGCTCGAAACTAACACATAAATTTTGGCATATGTTAGAAGATAAATACTAGTAACAAATTAGAAGAGTTTGGTTGCAGTTCTCGTTATGTATGTGCATTACCATTTTTCGTTAATTTGGTATTAAAAGCAGTCCAGTTTCTGTAAGTTATGTGACATACTACGGAGTGTTTGGAGTTTAATTACCTGGCAGTATACCAAAGATAATCGGAGGCATCTTTTGTAGTATTTGTTTGCTCCAGTAATGTTTGTGATCTCAGTGCGGTTGCATCAAATTGCGGAATAACCTCTTGGAATTGTTCCCATTTCTCAGCTGAATTAAACTTGACCACTGGCCTCGAAGTTCTTGTGTTAAATTGAGTACTCACCTATATATCACACATGAATATGTACATGCCATGATTTACTAGTACAGAACAGAACATTTCTTAAGTGTTCAGTTAAACACCACTATAATTAAAATGAAACAAGTAGAAAGGATCCGATGTTGAAAAATGAACACATATACCTTGGCTGTATTGAAGGCCACAACCTTGCAATCAGGTAAGATGCTTATAGATTTTGGAGGTAATTGATATGTCAAATTTTGGAATCGCACTGTTGCACTTGTTCTACTATCTGTGTTGACCAGGAATGCTGCGCAAGCTCCTGAATCTCCACTGAATACATATGCCTGCAAGTTTGAGCATTGCCAATTATTAAGTGTTGGTACAGTTTGCCATTGAGTATTAGATTCATGGCTCTGTAAATTCTTGTAAAATAGCCTCTTGTGCCTATACCTCCTGTAGTTGACCAAAAGATAGCAAGGTGGGAAAACTAGAAAGTATGGCTTCCGAGCATAACTTCACTGCTGCATGTAATTCTTTCAGATGACCCCATTTTGGTTCTCTAATTAAACCTGATTGACCGTGTAAATTAAAGTAAATCTCTATGATGTACATTAATATTAATATGTAACCTGATAAAAATGATTTACTTACCTGTTATCACATGTTAAAATTCACTTATAGTGTAAAGGTTGTTACTAGTATAACTTGAATCCAAAAAGATGGATGTTAGGATAACTTACCATACTCATCAAGTGGAGCTTGATCATAATAACTTGTTATCATAAATTCTGCAGCAGTCCTGCCAAAATTGGTTCCTCCATGATACTGATAGTGAAGCCAAGAAAGATTTGAGAGTCCAATGAAATATTAGCTCTATTTTTTAGTTACTAATATTATAGGCCACTTGGCATTTCAGGAGTATCTTCCCACTATAAAAAACCTAATTTCCCTCTAAAATAGACGAAAATATAAATAAAATAAGATAAGATGGAATACTTAATTAGCATTACAGGGTATTGTTGAATTTACCATGTAATAGTTTATGTACGTTCCATTCTTCCTTGCGATGAACAGAGCAACTTGAAAGGCAATGTCTTGTGCTGATCTAAGTGTTACATTCTGACCATACACTTGGTAGCTACAAATAAAAATATAAAATAAGAAACTTAATTAATTTCAGCAAGTGTTAGTTATGACTTATGAATAAAAATTCTGAAAGCAGAGTCCTTATTTTGTAGAGTTGGATAATGAAGTCTCACAAGCTTGTCCAGTTCTCTGTCCAGAGTGACGGCTTATTTGGTGAATTTGGCCCTTTAAATGTTTCTCCACATTTCATTCCATTGCATGTGTTAATCTGTAGAGAACATAGTTAATTTTAGTGCTCCAAACACGTGAACCAATTCTAGGAATTAAATTAATGTAGCAAAAATATGTCATTACTACTTAAAACATCTTTTCCTGATTTAATAGCAGTATAGTAGTCCAGCTTGATAAGAAAGAGTGAAGAAAGATCAGAGACAGGGTAACGGCTAAGACTATAACTAAAATATGAGTTTAACTTCCATGTACTTTTTTTTTAAAAAGAGTATAATATAAGCCAAGAGTTCTTCACACTATCAAGTTACCCCAAAGGATATAATTATTTTTACACTGACAATACATATAACTTAAATAATTTTTTTTCATTATATATCAGGTCACATAAAGCATATTACATGTACTATGAAAAATAAAGTAATTTATATGCGTTAAAATATATTGATGATTTGAAGTATTTACACTTACAATAGGATCAGGAGCATCATCTTGTTTACACATGATCCATGGCACACCAGTCTGAAGTTCCACAGCCATCTTTACTGTCCAACGAACATAAGGGGGCCCATCTTCTCTGAATGCTTTTTCTATATTTTGATATTCGTTCTCAATCTACACAGTTTAATTAATTAAGCGCATCTCCATCATTCTAAAAAGAAATAAGCAAATTGAAATAAAAGAAAGATTAAGACCACCTTACTTAGAAGAAATTAAAAGGTTGAAACCAGTTTACACGCACAAAAGGAGTTCTGTAGATATATTTGGAATTGACAAAGAAATATACCAGATTTGATGAAATTTAAAAGATAAAAAATCACTTTAACTGAAGCATGCAAGAAATTATCAATTGTGTACCAACAAAAATTAAAAATATTAGAAGTGTACCATGTATAAAGATTTTAAAATTATTATATATGGTATCCAACCTGTGATAGTATGATTGGACCTCCTTGTGAGGCATATAACCCTTCCGACTTCATCAAGTTCACTATTTTTGTGGTAAAGTTTTGCATGTATAACTGTCATGTAAAAGAGAATATAATTAAGTTAATGTTCCTACCAATTCAAACAATATATCAAAGTGGTCTAATTGAGAATTCAACGGATAAAATTATTATTCTGCATTTTAGAGGTGTAAAGATATATTCGATACAAATCAAAAGTTTTATCTGAAGAAAAATGGATTATTACCTTAAACGGTTCATTGTCAGATCGATAAACAATGCCAGGGACATCATGTAACCAAAACGGGAAACCCCTGTAAAATTCAACAAGGGATTAAAAAAAAAACCTTTGGGGTGAAAAAGAAATTATAGTCAAATTTAAATATTACTCCTATTTATATTTTTACCCATAAGTCCATTCACCCTCAATATAGGGCCCAATACGAAGGCAAGCGTATAGACCTTGTGCTTGAATTTCCTTGATGAATGCTACTATGTCACGTCTTCCACTAAAATCATACTGACATCACATTGAAAATAAGAAATCAGTATACGAGAAAAACTCTACTCTGAATTCAAGGGTATTTTTGGTATATGACGAAATAAGTACGCTATTATTTTCAGTTTAGGAATATAAGTAAACTTCATTTGAGAAGGAAAAAAAAGCACTAAAATTTGGGAGATAGAAAGAGTGTGTATTCAATAAAATACCTGTCCAGGACGAGGCTCATGGAGATTCCAAAAAACATAGGTCTCAATCACATCTATTCCACCTTGTTTTGCTTTTGATATTAGAGATGGCCACATCTATCATAAAGAACAAGCAAAAATAGAGTGATCATTTTGCAAGTTCACGCGAGAGCAAGTAATATGAACGTCATACAAATTAAAAGTTCATGCGGGAGCAAGTAATATGAAGTTAAAAGCAAAAATAGTCCTCATACAATATAATGAGGAAAATCATTAATTCCCTTCTAATCATGAAAGATATGTATTTAGATAATAACTTTCATCGTATGATATACACATTAGTTACCCTTCTTTCACAATTGCATCATATAAAGTTAAATCCAAAAATGACTAAAGCAGGAGAGTTTAAAACGAGGGTCGTTGCTTAAACGAAGCTATTGAAAATAGGTGGACAAAGTCATTTTTCTTTCTTTTATTTCATAAAAATATTTATTTTTTATCGTTTCACTCAAAAGTCACTCAATCCGAAAAGTAATAATCAGTTATTTCAAATTTTTATATAAAAGAAAAAAAATGACGATGTTCACCTATATTCAATAATTTAATAACCATTTAAGTAATAAACTTTCAAAAACGGGCTAATTAAAGATCGTTAGCTCGTGGATGGTTGTTGGACAATTCTTTTTCTTTGGATTCTTTTCATAAAAGTGGCAAATCCAGCAACCAAACAAACAAAAGAGGAAAAGGAAATAACAATATTGACGGCGATAGTTATAACTTATTATATACATGAAAATCTTGTTAGGAAAAATTATGGTTGTTAGTAGGGAAAGGGACAATTATATCATCCTACGTTTGGCTTTTTGCATTGACAAAGTTCTTTGATTTTCGTGCTTTTCCTTCAGACCTTTCTCTACTAATCTTTTAGCCATCTTGATTTCTATATATTTTTAGAAGTACACTTCAAATAATTAGTTTCTAAATGTAAGTTACACTCTGAAAGATCAAATAGTTGATGTTACATTTTAGATTGAAATTACTAATTCGTTCCATCCTGGTATTCTAAATTAATGGTGTTATTGGTTAATTTAAGAGACTAGGTAATAATTAAATCTATTTAAACTTACAAAATTTTCTTTAAATCCTTTTTAATTTAATTGTTTTCTCTACTTATAAGATGTTAAATAATAAAACCATTTGACAAGTTCTAGAATACGATGTCCTTTAATGTTTTCCTTGGAGATATCTCCAAAGCCTTTGAAATTCAAATGTCGCAACCAAAGTTTCAAAAATAGATTCTTTAATAGTAATCGGTTGAGTCTCTTTCAAAGAATCCCTATGATATTTACTATCACATTGACAAATGAATTCTTCCAAGAATCTAAAGATCTCTTAGAAGAAATATAAAAGGACCTTTACACACACACACGAAATGCTAGCGAGTTCTACCTTATCCCTTTTTCTACGCTTTTACACATATCGTCCTTTTTCCTATTATCAATCCAATGCCATAGTTAATGAGTTTAAGTTCTACGAGTTTTTGGACACGCATGTCGCAGGTGTACTCTTTATTAACAAGTACATAACATTTAAAATTCACATAAAAAAATATGTTTGAGTTATCAAATAAAACTTAATAATAACATACAAAATTTTTAAATGATGAATAATGATCTCGTTTGGCTAACTTACTTGACAACGGAAGAAGTAATAGAAAAATTGCATGCCAAAACAATGAATTTAAAAGTACACATAAAATTTTAAATTTTTGAATTTTAACTTGTGATTTTTATATTAATTGATAGAAAAGGTCAAAATGAAATATGAACTATTTTGTAGAGCATCATAACATGCCCAATATTTATTGAACAAAAAAGAGCATATTTAATAAAATAAATGCATACTAAAGTATTCAAATAAACTCCACTATTATTTTCAAAACTCGAATGATAATATTTATCATAAGAAATCCATCTTGAGGACATACTCCCACAAGCTAAAGGGACACACTTGAAATCATTTTGCGGCCATTTTCATTGGACATAATTAACAACTACGCTCTTCTTCCAGGGTATATGGTTTATTAAGCCTTCTGAATTCTTTTGCTTGAGGCAGTAGTATGATTATGATCTTTTAGTTGGGAGATCTAATTTTGGCCTCCTGACATGGACACTATTATTATTATCATTATTATTATTATTATTATTTTTAAAAAAATTTTACGTATGCTCTCTCATCATTCTTGTTTTGGCCTTTTGCTTCTGCTCTCTTTGTCCCCAACAATTTCTTTTTAATTCCATGCAAATCTTTATTTTCGACTTGGGTATGATATACATGATGTTCTGAATAAGATATTTGCTATGTTTTGATGTGAGTACTGATATGTATCTACAATGGCTTATATTAACCCCAAGAACATAATGAGATAATTATAGCAGTGTCTTTTTATTTGCACTATAATTTAGATTCACTTAACATGTTGTTCTAATCCATGTTGATGTTATGAGTTAAACGTCTAATAATGATAGGTAGTAGAAGAGGTTAATTCCATTATTTTATGATTGTTGATAGTGTTATATTTATTATGAAGTAGTTTTACAATTTTGTATATCAATATTTTAGAAGTAATGTTCAATTGAAGGGCAAAATAGCCATTTAGCTTTATATGTTCATTTTTATCTTTTAATTTTGAATTAGGATATTCACATTTATAGTATAGTATGATGTATTATTTGCGTATAAAATTTTTACACCATCAAGTCAAGTTAATTAATTAGTTACAGCAACAGGTAAATCTTCGTAACAAGCCTGATACGATGACTTAAAAATTCGAGTAATAACCTGCTGAGTTAAATTGATCTAATGGTCTAATTTCTTTTACACTGTTAGTCCTATAACTTAAACTAAATGCATGCAGAACTTTGAAACCTCTATCTTAGATTGGAGTTACGATTTTTTGTCATTAAGAGTCAACAAAATTAGATGAGTACTTAACTTCTTTTATTGAAAAATAATGATTAGTATCATGAATATCAGCAACAATGTATGAAAATCATATGTGATACATATATCAAAAATAAAAAATTCAACAAAAACTACTAATATGAGAAGTGAAAAACAGACATGAGAGTATTCTCTCTCACACACACACAAAGTGCACCCATATTCTTACAACCGTTATATTGCAAACACATAAATATGCCCTAAATGTACAGAAACAGAAGTATACGCACATCTTAATATCATAGCAACAAATTTAAGTTTATGAGTTTTGAGTATGCAATTAACTCATAGATCATTTTAATAATTGAGTTCGAAATTATAGATTTATATACGTTTAATAAATTTTCTAATGCAAATATATAGTCTAAATAAAAGCTACTGGTTCATCGTAATAATCTACCTCCATTCCGCCCCTGCTTAATATGCATGTGGGCATATACTGATAAATGCACATGAGCTCGTAATATGACGAAAATTAAAAGAGAGAGAGATGGACATACATCAGGAGTGCTTCGAGGATAATGAATAGAACCAGAAAACAACATCTTCCTTTGCCCATCTATTATTAACGATCTTCCGTCATAACTCACACTTGCTCCGCCGGCAGCCACCGCTCCCGCCATCACCAACACCGCCGCTGCCAACCAATTCCGCCATAGCCACCGCATTCTCATCGCGCGCTTATTTTCCACCATGCAATATGATAAACACACACACAAATTAAAGTCTCTCTCTCTCTAAAGTCTAACCCAAAGAAAAAAAGAATTTATTGTGTAAAAAAATTACTCCACTAGTTATTCTTGGAAGCAAAGACTGATATTGAACAAAGAAATGGAGAGGTAGATTTTATTGAGAAGGCAAGATAGGAGGAAGATGTTCTTACTAAGTAAATGATGCAAGATATCTTGTCTTCAAGTATGACATAATTATAAACGGTGACCTGTCTGTTAGTAGTTTATATCTCTTAAAAAGGAAATTATTTGTAATTTTTGTGAAAAAATAAACTAAGTGATACTCTTTCCATTTCGATCATGCCATAATATATAAAAATGTATTATTTTTTAAAATTAACGTAAATTATAAATGAACTAGTAAGTATATATGTTATGATTATAATAAGAAATTAAATTTTTTTAAAGATATTAAGCGGAGAAAAATTTAAGGGGAGGAGAAGAAGGAGATGACTAAGAAAGAAGAAAGAGAAATGGACGGCAAAAGAATATAGGATGTAATTTTACGTGAAAAAAAAAACAAGTTGGACGGGTTTTTTTAGTGTGATGAGTTAACAAGGAAAAGATCTTCGTGACTCAACTCCAAACGTCATGGCAACAACATTTATACCTTTTCTATCTTCCTTTTTTTGTTTTTGAAAAATTATTTTTAATTATTTTTTCTGTTGAATTACGTAAACCACTTTGTCTAATATATATATTTTCAGATACACTTTTTCCTGGATCAAGACATGGAAAAGTTTGCAAATAGATAGTATCGAGACATACACAGATTTTTGTATTTTGTTGCATAATGTGAATCTCTCCATCCAAAAAAATGAAGCTTAGCTTATTCAAAGAGAAAATACTTTTATTAATTTAATTGTTTACCCGAAAAATTAGATAGAGTTAAATTTGTGTATGGTTCTAAGGATATGTGATATAATTTGATACAAATCGTATAGAGAAATAGAAATTCGTGTATTCTTGACTATGAGAATGAGAATAGTGAGAAGAAAAATGAATAAGATAAAGGGAAATAAACACAAGGGGATATCTTTCAATGCGAGAAGAAATCTTTTGTTCCCCCCTTTATAGTAGAGGGATCCTACTTCATATACAATAATAAAAAATACGTAGTGGAGAGCCCATGATGTATTGTCTATTCCCTACTTCCCGCCAGGATTCTCTCCCTTAGTGCGGCTGTAACGGCCTTGTCTGTGAGCTTCGATACTGACTCGAACTCGATATCTGGTCGAGCCATTGGCCCTGACTCGAGCTCGATCCTGACTCGGAGTCTTGATATTCGGGGTGGGTGTTGGTCGGTCTGTGCATCTCCGACAACCTTTTGCCTCGTGGTTCGATTTGGTCATGGGCCCGATAATGATACCGAACTAATCCTTGATCGGACTTTGAGCTCGAATCCTGAAGCCCCTTTCTTCGGACCTCGACCTGACCTTACGTAGATACCTTTCGATCGAAGTATTGCTGTCTCGATCAGTCCGTACGACTGGCTCGATCGGTTCTGACCGTACACAGATAGTCCCCTCGTTTCTCGGAAAAGGATGTGGCAAGAAACGATATGATTTTCCAACAGCTCGATCAGATATATACTGACGTTTACATCGATCTCGACCATGACGTATGTGATAGTTGTCCCATCGGTTTGGTTTTACCAAGGCATTTAATGTGTCAGACGGTGGTCGGCCACCTCTGATATTGAACCGTCATTGCTTCAATCTATAACTAGCCATTCCTTCCATCATTCATACTTTACGTCTTCAATCTTCCAATTTTTCTAAGTTCCTTTTCGTCTCTTTTGAGTTTTCTGCCTGTAAATCTGTGAGTTTTACTGCAAACTCTTTCTTAAAATACCAAATACTTCCGTTCTTTGTTCACGAAATTTTAAATGGCAAAAACGTCTAAAACTGTTCCGCAAAAAGAGACCGCTTCTTCATCTCGACATGCTGGTGGCGAGAATGTGGAAGAGCCCCGCCCTGAGGAATTTATTCCGGTAGGGTGTTTGACTGTAGGCGATTTTAAAATTGAAAAGCCTTCTCCGATACCGGGTCGGTGTGAGCCGATGTTGAGTTACCAAAAAGTTTCTCGATAAAGTCATACAAGAATGCAACTGGGATAATAAACTAGTAGTATTCCCATCGCTTGGTGAATCAATTACTACCCACGTTGAAAGGTTCTTAAGTGTTTACACTTATCCTTTCACGTCGGGACCTTTAGACCCTGTCATCGTTGCCTTTTGCAAGAGGTACGATGTGACCCTCGGCCAAATTCACCCTTCCTTTTGGAGGATAGTGATTCTTCTTTGATTTTTCTCGAGCAAGGTCGAGGGGCGTATCTTCACCCTCGATCATCTTATGTGCCTTTACAGTTGTTGGGACCAAACACACTCACGCAAGTATACGCGGTCGTCAAGTAATAAAGTGACTAAAAGTCGGATGTCGAACCCACGAGGACTTATGATTAACTATTAACTAAATTAGACTATCCTAATTATCTAAACAAGAATTAAACCTAAAAATATTTTATTCTAAACTAATTAAATAAAAAAATATAAATAATAAACTTTGAACAGAGAAAGAGCAGATTTTTATGATATCAATGTAATGAAAACGATCTAGGGTTATGGGCTATCTAATAATCCTATTGTATTCTTCAATTGAATTGACCGACTAATTTATCTAGCTTATTGGTTGACAGGGTTAATATTGCTCATAAGAATCTGTCGAGTTCTTACTCGCCTATTCAAGCTAACCTAACGCCTATATGTCTATGGAGTTAGAATCAACAAGAACGCATTTATAATTCCTGTAAATCAACCAAGCAAGGCAATTAGGTATATGTCTATCCTAACCACGAATCCGTTCCCCGATGCCCGAGTTCAAGAACTTGCCCTACTCAATCCTATATACAATATAGAATTCCCACTTTCGAGTTCAATTCTAGATTCGTAGATAATATTCAATTGGTGATCAAGCAATTAAATAATTAAGTGCAAGATTGAATAAATAAACTAATATGATAAACCAAGAAGTCAAAATCAATATCCGAATAACAATAGTCATGAAAGAACCACAACCCTAGAACGTGAAGTTTAGCTCCATATAGACATGGTAGCCAAACAACAAATCATACAAAGAAACATAAAGATTACTAAGTTTGGTGGGAGAAAGATGAAACTAGATGAATTCCGGCCTCCACAGCTTTGTCGTGGCTTTTTCCCTCTTCCCAATATGTTCGATGACCTAAAAGAGGCATTTTTGGCTTATATATTGCGTACAAAAGTCGTGGGCCAAAGTTCTCCTATTTCTAATCAAAATCAGCTTCAGGGATTGATGCTAGGGTGGATGCGTCGCATCCACCTCGTCCTCCACTTCTCAGCTTCGCATGCTAGGTTGGATGCTTCGCATCCACCTCGTCCTCCACTTCTCAGCTTCGCATGCTATGGTGGATGCTTCGCATCCACCTCATCCTCCACTTCTCAGCTTTGCCCAGGTGCAGATGCTAAGGCGGATGCTATGGGCCGACTTCACTGCTAAGGATGCACGAAATCTGATCTTTTTCTAGATTGGATGCGACGCATCCAATCTCTCTTCCTCTACCTAGAGCACATTTTATTCATATTTTTGCACTCCAAACACCCTAATTCACCACACACAACTCAATTAGTCATAAAACCAATAATTAAACCATGTTGGGCATTTTAAAGATCAAATAACATCAAGAAGCGGTTAAAACATGGGTAAAGTAACATCAACACATATCGAAATATGCCAAACATCACTACCCCACACTTAAACCTTTGTTCGTCCTCGAACAAACCATCATATAGTAGACGAAACAAAATTAAGCTCTTATCATTCAAAGCACACTGCACCTATGACCATGGTTATTTGCAACAATTAGGCTCTAGACTATGCATCACATACACTTCCCTTTACTTATGCCCTTCTTTAAACATATTCGAACAAAGACAACATGCTCACAACAACCCTAACCTCAAAAACCGACTCAATGTCACTATGTACTCATGGCTTGAACACCCAACATCATAGAGAAGTCTAATAACGTTACCTATCCCTCGTGAAACCATGTGCCCTCACAACAAGAACAAGAGAGCGAGTTCAATCCACACATTCGAATCTCATGATCAAATATATTTTAATGACTCACATATATCAAAGAAAATCGCTCACTCTCACAAAGAAGTCACATGCATGCAATTGGTACCATAGGCTTGCCCTTAATGTAAATCTCTACTAATGTAAGCTCGCTCGATCTAAAATCAATTAGGACTTTTTCATGGTTGTAATGTGGGCTAAGGGACGGGTAGGATATATTTAAGGAATAGTGACTCACCCTCCTAAGCACTTTAACACATCATCAAATAACTTAAGCGCAAATTCTTCAACACCACTTCAATTTCACAAATAATATCACCCCCAAAACAGTCCCTTTTTCTTTAAGCACTACTTTAGTTCATACCCACTAGCAAGAACAAGACAACAATTTATTCATTTCTATTTTTCCTTCTTTTTTTTTTTTCAAATTCCGCTAGTGGTATAGTATTTTACAAAACAATGCACATTTCTTCCTTTCATTGGTTCCACTCAAAAGTCACCCCACACTTAGTCCCTTCTTACTTCTTTTAGCGCTCATCTAATAATTAAAGTGCTTTAAGAGGTAAAAGGATCAAAATAATGTCAATTAAGAATAAAAAGGGGATAGGCTTGTAATGTGGGTACCAAATAACAGGTCTACAGGCTCAAAAAGAGTTAACTAGGGATAAATTTTATTTGTGATAAGCAATAAGCTCAAAAAGATCAAAGAAAGCCTAAAATCATTTTTCAAACCGAGCATCACCTCAAATTTCACTTCAACTCACATACCGGGCAAGTTCTAGACACAAGTACAATACATGGACTACACAAAAACCTCACCACACATGGCACATGACTCACTAAGGACGATCACATTCCGACTCTCAAATAATGCAAGTATTCACGGAGCCACGAGATATTAAGTATTAAGCGCAAAGTGAACACAAGTCAAGAAAACGAGAAATAGTCGTCACAAAACATGTTATCCAATATATAAAGGCATCAAGATTAATATCAAAATATAGGGGAGATACTACACATGCCAAAGCATAAATATGCTACTATGAAACAAGTCAAGGGTGCTTAGGTTCATCATTCTTCCTCCTTTTATTTCCTAAATTTCTAATCTACTCGGAAAGAAAAAAAACTACTCGGTTCAAACTACATCCCATGGAAAAGAACCGAGGCACAAAGAAAAACCATAGGGGATTATTGCTACCTAAAGAAAGCTAAAAGATATATTTTTGGATTTATTTTTTGTTTAGACTTTAATCCCTCAAGAAAACTGTCTAGGAGATCAATCGTCGGGAAAAGTCCAATTTTTCTACTTTTTTCATTTTTTTTTCCACAAAAGCTACTACACTTAAGAATGAGTACTACAACTAAGCTAAAATAGCACAGAAACTCATCCAAACGATCTCCTCACCCCACACTTAAAATTTTGCAATGTCCTCAATGCACACTATAAATAATAAGAGGGTAAACGAGACTCCCTGGTAGGCCAAAGGCCGAAGCAATAGCGGCTCATGAGGTACTCAGACTTTTCCCAGACATCATCCTTTGTGTGGGAACCCCACACTTAGTCCTCACCATCTAGCTCGCTTTTGCACTCTTCTAATGGCTTTGCTTCCTATGCTCATAATCCTACAAAACAAAAATAAATACTATAAAATAATAAAAATAAAATAAAATAAAATAGAAAGTAAACAAAAATAAAAAAAAGTAGTAAAGCTGGGTTGCCTCCCAACAAGCGCCTTATTTAACGTCGCGGCACGACGTGAATCACTTTTTGCCTCCACCTCGAACTTATGAATTGAGCCCCTAACATGGCATCTAGTCTGCGGCTATGCTCCAGTGGTGGGGCTACAAAGATAACCAGGCCAAGTAATAAATTTTTCACTCTACACTTCTCGGCCTTTAGATGAGGAATATAATTTTTGCTTTTTGGCACAACAAATTCAAAAATATAGGCACTCTCATCCTCACCCTTTGACCCCCTCATTGGCTCAGATGGCTCGATTGCTATCTTACTATCTAAACACAATGTGGAAAAAATATTGGAATGAGGTCTAATGCGCCTTAACTCATGAATTGTACTACTATTTACATCCCCATATATACACACACTCAAGTCTCCCAAAGTAATATTATCTATTCCCTCATATGACTCTAGAGCATTCTTCTCAACATTGGCATCCTCAAGAAAAACATGGCCTAATGATTGGTATTCTTGTTTTAGCTCCTCAATTTGGTCTAGAAGATTTTTTTCAGCTTCACACAACTCATCATTAAATTGTTGGCCATTACACGCATCAACCTTTTCATTCAAATTTGCATCCAAGTTATGCACAGCCAAGCCAAAATTATCAATTTTATGTGCAAGATCATCTCTCTCCTTAGACCAATCATTCACCAACGTTGTCAGAAGACAACGTCGTTCTGCATATTCCCTTAATCGAGAATATTTGTCCCAATACCAACCCTTACTCCCATATTCAAATTCAGATTTCCAAGAGTTCAGGTCATGACAAGCCCAAAATGACGGGCCATATAAGTCTTTCGTCAACCAAGAGTCTTCATCAATAACCTTACCTCCATATATTTCATCCCCAGATGTCATGGTGAAAGAACTAGAAACACACTAAGAGAAAAATCAAATAGTTATAAAAATAAAATATTTACAAAAAGAGAAGAAACAAAAACTTGTAAAGATAAAAGTAAAAGCCTACTGTAGAAAAATAGTTAATTTCTAAGTCCCCGGCAACGGCGCCAAAAACTTGTTGGGACCAAACACACTCACGCAAGTATACGCGGTCGTCAAGTAATAAAGTGACTAAAAGTCGGATGTCGAACCCACGAGGACTTATGATTAACTATTAACTAAATTAGACTATCCTAATTATCTAAACAAGAATTAAACCTAAAAATATTTTATTCTAAACTAATTAAATAAAAAAATATAAATAATAAACTTTGAACAGAGAAAGAGCAGATTTTTATGATATCAATATAATGAAAACGATCTAGGGTTATGGGCTATCTAATAATCCTATTGTATTCTTCAATTGAATTGACCGACTAATTTATCTAGCTTATTGGTTGACAGGGTTAATATTGCTCATAAGAATCTGTCGAGTTCTTACTCGCCTATTCAAGCTAACCTAACGCCTATATGTCTATGGAGTTAGAATCAACAAGAACGCATTTATAATTCCTGTAAATCAACCAAGCAAGGCAATTAGGTATATGTCTATCCTAACCACGAATCCGTTCCCCGATGCCCGAGTTCAAGAACTTGCCCTACTCAATCCTATATGCAATATAGAATTCCCACTTTCGAGTTCAATTCTAGATTCGTAGATAATATTCAATTGGTGATTAAGCAATTAAATAATTAAGTGCAAGATTGAATAAATAAACTAATATGATAAATCAAGAAGTCAAAATCAATATCCGAATAACAATAGTCATGAAAGAACCACAACCCTAGAACGTGAAGTTTAGCTCCATATAGACATGGTAGCCAAACAACAAATCATACAAAGAAACATAAAGATTACTAAGTTTGGTGGGAGAAAGATGAAACTAGATGAATTCCGGCCTCCACAGCTTTATCGTGGCTTTTTCCCTCTTCCCAATATGTTCGATGACCTAAAAGAGGCGTTTTTGGCTTATATATTGCGTACAAAAGTCGTGGGCCAAAGTTCTCCTATTTCTAATCAAAATCAGCTTCAGGGATTGATGCTAGGTTGGATGCGTCGCATCCACCTCGTCCTCCACTTCTCAGCTTCGCATGCTAGGGTGGATGCTTCGCATCCACCTCATCCTCCACTTCTCAGCTTTGCCCAGGTGCGGATGCTAAGGCGGATGCTATGGGCCGACTTCACTGCTAAGGGTGCACGAAATCTGATCTTTTTCTAGATTGGATGCGACGCATCCAATCTCTCTTCCTCTACCTAGAGCACCTTTTATTCATATTTTTGCACTCCAAACACCCTAATTCACCACACACAACTCAATTAGTCATAAAACCAATAATTAAACCATGTTGGGCATTTTAAAGATCAAATAACATCAAAAACTTATTGGGACCAAACACACTCACGCAAGTATACGCGGTCGTCAAGTAATAAAGTGACTAAAAGTCGGATGTCGAACCCACGAGGACTTATGATTAACTATTAACTAAATTAGACTATCCTAATTATCTAAACAAGAATTAAACCTAAAAATATTTTATTCTAAACTAATTAAATAAAAAAATATAAATAATAAACTTTGAACAGAGAAAGAGCAGATTTTTATGATATCAATGTAATGAAAACGATCTAGGGTTATGGGCTATCTAATAATCCTATTGTATTCTTCAATTGAATTGACCGACTAATTTATCTAGCTTATTGGTTGACAGGGTTAATATTGCTCATAAGAATCTGTCGAGTTCTTACTCGCCTATTCAAGCTAACCTAACGCCTATATGTCTATGGAGTTAGAATCAACAAGAACGCATTTATAATTCCTGTAAATCAACCAAGCAAGGCAATTAGGTATATGTCTATCCTAACCACGAATCCGTTCCCCGATGCCCGAGTTCAAGAACTTGCCCTACTCAATCCTATATGCAATATAGAATTCCCACTTTCGAGTTCAATTCTAGATTCGTAGATAATATTCAATTGGTGATCAAGCAATTAAATAATTAAGTGCAAGATTGAATAAATAAACTAATATGATAAATCAAGAAGTCAAAATCAATATCTGAATAACAATAGTCATGAAAGAACCACAACCCTAGAACGTGAAGTTTAGCTCCATATAGACATGGTAGCCAAACAACAAATCATACAAAGAAACATAAAGATTACTAAGTTTGGTGGGAGAAAGATGAAACTAGATAAATTCCGGCCTCCACAGCTTTGTCGTGGCTTTTTCCCTCTTCCCAATATGTTCGATGACCTAAAAGAGGCATTTTTGGCTTATATATTGCGTACAAAAGTCGTGGGCCAAAGTTCTCCTATTTCTAATCAAAATCAGCTTCAGGGATTGATGCTAGGATGGATGCGTCGCATCCACCTCGTCCTCCACTTCTCAGCTTCGCATGCTAGGGTGGATGCTTTGCATCCACCTCATCCTCCACTTCTCAGCTTTGCCCAGGTGCGGATCCTAAGGCGGATGCTATGGGCCGACTTCACTGCTAAGGGTGCACGAAATCTGATCTTTTTCTAGATTGGATGCGACGCATCCAATCTCTCTTCCTCTACCTAGAGCACCTTTTATTCATATTTTTGCACTCCAAACACCCTAATTCACCACACACAACTCAATTAGTCATAAAACCAATAATTAAACCATGTTGGGCATTTTAAAGATCAAATAACATCAAAAACTTGTTGGGACCAAACACACTCACGCAAGTATACGCGGTCGTCAAGTAATAAAGTGACTAAAAGTCGGATGTCGAACCCACGAGGACTTATGATTAACTATTAACTAAATTAGACTATCCTAATTATCTAAACAAGAATTAAACCTAAAAATATTTTATTCTAAACTAATTAAATAAAAAATATAAATAATAAACTTTGAACAGAGAAAGAGCAGATTTTTATGATATCAATGTAATGAAAACGATCTAGGGTTATGGGCTATCTAATAATCCTATTGTATTCTTCAATTGAATTGACCGACTAATTTATCTAGCTTATTGGTTGACAGGGTTAATATTGCTCATAAGAATCTGTCGAGTTCTTACTCGCCTATTCAAGCTAACCTAACGCCTATATGTCTATGGAGTTAGAATCAACAAGAACGCATTTATAATTCCTGTAAATCAACCAAGCAAGGCAATTAGGTATATGTCTATCCTAACCACGAATCCGTTCCCCGATGCCCGAGTTCAAGAACTTGCCCTACTCAATCCTATATGCAATATAGAATTCCCACTTTCGAGTTCAATTCTAGATTCGTAGATAATATTCAATTGGTGATCAAGCAATTAAATAATTAAGTGCAAGATTGAATAAATAAACTAATATGATAAATCAAGAAGTCAAAATCAATATCCGAATAACAATAGTCATGAAAGAACCACAACCCTAGAACGTGAAGTTTAGCTCCATATAGACATGGTAGCCAAACAACAAATCATACAAAGAAACATAAAGATTACTAAGTTTGGTGGGAGAAAGATGAAACTAGATGAATTCCGGCCTCCACAGCTTTGTCGTGGCTTTTTCCCTCTTCCCAATATGTTCGATGACCTAAAAGAGGCGTTTTTGGCTTATATATTGCGTACAAAAGTCGTGGGCCAAAGTTCTCCTATTTCTAATCAAAATCAGCTTCAGGGATTGATGCTAGGGTGGATGCGTCACATCCACCTCGTCCTCCACTTCTCAGCTTCGCATGCTAGGGTGGATGCTTCGCATCCACCTCGTCCTCCACTTCTCAGCTTCGCATGCTAGGGTGGATGCTTCGCATCCACCTCGTCCTCCACTTCTCAGCTTTGCCCAGGTGCAGATGCTAAGGCGGATGCTATGGGCCGACTTCACTGCTAAGGGTGCACGAAATCTGATCTTTTTCTAGATTGGATGCGACGCATCCAATCTCTCTTCCTCTACCTAGAGCACCTTTTATTCATATTTTTGCACTCCAAACACCCTAATTCACCACACACAACTCAATTAGTCATAAAACCAATAATTAAACCATGTTGGGCATTTTAAAGATCAAATAACATCAAGAAGCGGTTAAAACATGGGTAAAGTAACATCGACACATATCGAAATATGCCAAACATCAACAGTCCCCGAATTTATCGAGGAGGGTTGATCAAGCCTGCTCGCCGAGCAACCAAAGCACCATTCTAGAGCATAGACGAGACCCGAGATCGGGGTTGGATAGGCCGTTTTGTTCGAATCAAAACCTGTATCACTCATGCCTTCTCGGTTCTTCATTCTTCTTTATTGCTTCGACTCCCATGCCACCTGTCAGTATATTATTAGTCCACGTGTTGAGTTTATTTTCCACCAATACAAGCTTGTGGAAGACGTCGGTGGCGACGGAAGTGGTGGAAGATCGACGACAATGATGGTCGTGGAGGAGCGTTGTAGTTCAGACGACAAATCCTTTAGGGTGATGGTCTCTGATGATGGAGGGTAAATAAGTATTTTACAGTTTAAGACGAAAATGGGCGTAGTTGTAAAATAAACACAAAAGGCTCAGAAATGCCATTGAACTTTAATAAATGGCCTATTTATGCCATCCCTTAAAAGTTAGATATATTTATGCCACTAACGTTACACTATTGGCTCATATATGCCATTTTCCACTAACCGAACACTACTACTACTACTAGATTTTGCCATGTGGCATCATCTAAACCTTTCACTACTTACCAACTTCCTCCCTTGTCAACCCCCCTCCCCTCCTTTACAAGTGGCATATAAGAGCCTTTTCATTAAGTTCGGTGACATATTTGAGTCTTTTTATTAAGTTCATTGGTATAGTTGAGAATTTTCCCAATCCACAACTACATCCTAAGCATTATAACACCTCATGTTTCATCGTGAAAACACATACATACTCTTAAGCATTCCCCAAAATTTATTTAGGAAATAAATCGACGGGTTTAATAGAGAATACACTAATGATGTGTAACTGCGTATGAAAAGTACATGAAATATGCACGGAGAAAATAAAATGGGACAAAATACGGTGGTTGTGGGATATCCAGGCTTAATAATACCAAGTTTGATGGGATAAGATGGGATATCCAGGCTTAAGTTTGGGACAAAGTTTATACTATATTTGGTTGGTGGTATAAATTTATCCCGGGATAAATTTATACCACTAACCAAATATAGTATAAATTTAGTACCACACCTTATCCCACCTTATCCCACATACCAAATGACCCCTTAATCGAGAAAAAATATGAGATAAAATGTCTCATTCTTATGTCCTCAAATAGCCTGAATTTGCATTATGGAAGATGACAACTACGATCTTCTCTATTCCCTTATGCTCGCGATCGCAGTACATTTGTCCGCGACTACAGTTTACATACTGCCATCACTCCTTTCATTTTTTATTCCTTTTGCATGCAATTACCATAAGGAGGGCTACACCATTATCCTTATCCTTAATATTTCTCGTGACCACATCCGTCCCTTCTCTCCATTAGAATTCAAATGTCACGACCCAAAATTACCAATCGGTCGTGATGGAACCTAATTCACTTGCTAGGCAAGTCAAACATAATAAAAGCGAAACAAGATAAGAGAAATAACAGAAACAGTGCAAGTCTAAAGCCAATAACATAAATAACTATGTCGATACATAAAATCCCTCATAACCGGTAATACAGAGTCATGAGCTCTAAAATAGAAGTACAAGTTTGGAAATACAAAATGAAAATGCTATCTGGAAGTAATAACAACAACTAAAATGGGAAGAGACGCCAAAGAGTGTAGTCGAAATGCATCTCTACCTCGTCTCTCGGCAAACTCACAGCAACTCACGGCTCGGTGCAACACCTGGATCCGTACAATTAACTGCAGAGTGTAGTATGAGTATAACTGATCTTATGTACTTAGCAAGTATCATAACTAACCTCGGTGAGGTAATAGAGGCAAGAATTATAATTGATACTCGCTAATAACCTGCTCGACTCATGAATTTCCACAAGCACACAGAAATAATATCATCAAATCATGAAAATACGGATAAAGTCACCTCGATGCACAAAAGATAATATGCTAAACTCTGTATAAGTTAATAATCCAGTATATAGATAAGATATGCTCATAAAGCAAGTATACAACCAACAAAAATTGCAAGTCGAGAAGAAATGCAATAACCAAACAATCTCATCAGTTTTCCTCATACCGCGTCTGCACCATCAAGAGAGAAACATGAGAGGGTGACCTAGGGGGATGGACCCTTATCCACACGCTACATGGACAACTCGCATGCCATATATTCAACCGCACAAACAACTAACGTGGTATCATATCTCAACCGCACGAACAACTCACGTGCTATCATATCTCAATCGTACGGATAACTCACGTGCTATCATATCACAACTACACGGACAACTCATGTGCTACCATATCTCATCTACACGGATAATTCACGTGCTACCAATCCAATCCACATCACACAGAAAGCAGATATACAAGATTACATATACATGAACAAGGGATACCAAATTACGCACTGGACTAGTATAAGTAATATGCTAAGGTGTATGTATGTGCGAAGTGTGCTACCGTAGCTCAAATTAGGCAATTACATTATGAAAGTAGCAATTATGATGTTCATACAGGAGATTAACCAATATGTAACCTCAAAAATGATTCAAATAGCTCACAAAGGGGTACAAACATAAGAGACAAAATTACATGAAGCTTATCAATTAATTCAAGGCATATCATAGCCTAAGCATTACCCTGAGCATGAATAATAGCCCGGTAAATGCACATGGGATCAACCCCTCACATATGCGCCACCCATAGCACATAGTCATCACAATAACTCAGGCAACTAGTGCCTCAACCAAGTTTAGGTAAGATACTTCCCTCAAGCAAGCAAATCAATACTCTACAAATCCCTTTCCAGGCGAATCGACCTCCGAATAAATTGAATCTAGCGAAAAGCAACTCAATAATATTAAATAAGGCCATAGGAAGAAAATCCAAATAATAAAGCTTCATTCTTTATCTAAAATAAAAAAGTCCACCAAAAAGTCAACACAAGCCCGCCTCCCAGAACCCGACAAAAGTCACAAATTCCGAATACCCATTCGAATATGAGTTCAATGTAACAGTTAAGCGTGACAATCAAGAATAGTATGGTACTGATATAACAAATTCATATGCAAAATCACCTCAAAATCAACCATACTGAGCAATAAAAGATCAACTCTAGTCTCATAACCCTAATGGTAACCACACAAGACCGATATACATGATTCACCACAATAGAATCACCCACCGGTGTAGATACATGAGCAGAAATATCAAGAGAATCACGTGGCATATCCAAATAACAAGCAAAATACGATGACACATAAGAATAAGTGGAACCAGTTTAAAATAATATTGAAGCATCCATATGGCACATTAAAACAATACATGTGATCACGACGTCAGAAGAAACTACATCTGGTCTGGCTGGAAATGCAGAGCAATGGGCTTGTCTGCCACCTAACTGACCTCCCCCTCTAGGGTGACCTCGAACAGACTGAGCCCCACCCCTAGCTGGGTGTGCGAGTGGTATAGCTACTGGTGCTGAAATCATAGGTTGCATGCTCTATTGTGGGGCTCTAATCATAAGTCTGGAGCAATCCCTCTTGAGAGACTCAAGTCTCTACACTCGAAACAACCCTTCTTCGATGAGGCTGCTGACCCTGATAACCTGAATAACTGCTTATGGAACCCTGAGCAGATAGAGCATGCTAAGAACTCTGTATCGGCAGCGCACTGAATGATGACTGAATTGGGCGAGCACTGTATGAATTGTGGCTAAATGATGAACCACGAGTAATCTGACGATCTGCCTGAGCGGGCCTAAAAGGACGGCCTCTGATGTGATGTGACTGGCCTCTAGACAAGGTACCAGCAAAACCACCTAAACCACAAAACCTCTTGGCCTCCCTCTCCTCTCGCTCAAGCCTGCGAACATGCTCCAAACGCCTCTCGAGCCAAACCATATCGTAGACCATAGTCGAGGCCATCAATGAACCTCCTCATCTTCTCCCTCTTAGTAGGGACCAAAAATATTGCATGACGTGCCAACTCCGTGAATTTCATCTCGTATTGGGTCATTGTCATACCCTCATGGCGTAGATGCTCAAACTCCCTATGCAACTCCTCTCTGCGAGTTTATGAGACAAACTTCTCTAAGAAGAAAACTGAGAACTGATTCCATGTAAGTGGTGTTGTGACAGCTGGTCTGCCTGACTTATAGGTCTACCACCACCTGTAGGCTGGCCTCGTCAACTGAAAAGTAATAAAGTTAACTCCATTGGAGTCCATAAAACCCGTTGTGCGAAGAATCCGATGACACTAATCAAGAAAACCTTGATCATCCTCTGACTCTCCTCCACTAAAATGGGGAGGATGAAGCCTCTGGAATTGCCTAACCTTTTCTGCTCCTCATCAGTCAAAGATGGTCCAACCTCGGCCCGAGCAGCAACAATTGGCTGAACTAACAAAACCCAGGTGTCTGATAACCCTGAGCTAGCTACTTCGGTATACGAGCGGCGGGAGCCTGGGCTCCTCCCCAACCTGAGAGGTATCTGGTGCAACTAGTATCATACCTGCCTGAGCCAAGCTCGTGTACACACTCAAGATTTGGGCCAAAGTCTCCTGAAGACCAGGTATAGCAATAGGTATCATCGGTGTCTGAGCTGGTCCCACTGGCTCCACAATATCCGGAACGTGCTCCTCTACTGGAGCAACTAATGGCTCCACATGTGCTTCTCTAGTTGTAGTGCGAGCCCCACCTCGGCCTCGGCCTCTCGCGGCCCTGACTGGTGGACTAGTGCCTGCTAGCCTGATCTGGCTGAACGTGTCCTCACCATCTGTGAGAGAATAGAAGAGTAAAGGTTCAAACTTTGGAATTAACAAATCTGCATGACAAGAATGTAAGAAAGTGAAGTTTTACTAACAGTTCGGTAGCCTCTCGAAAATAAGTACAGACGTCTCTGTACCGATCGGCAAGACTCTACTAAACTTTCTCATGAATCGCACAACTTATGAACCTAGAGTTCTAATACCAACTTGTCATGGCCCAAAACTACCAATCAGTCGTGGTGGCGCCTAAATCACTTGCTAGGCAAGCTAAACATAATAGAAGCGGAACAAGATAACAAAAATAGCGGAAACAATGCAAGTCTAAAGCCAATAATATAAATAACCACGTCGATACATAAAAATCCCCAGAACTGGTAGTACAAAGTCATGAGCTCTAAAATAGAAGTACAAGTCTGAAAATACAAAATGAAAATATTGTCTGAAAGTAATAACAACAACAATTGAAATGAAAAGAGATGCTAAAGACTGCGGTCGAAATGCAGCTCTACCTCGTCTCTCGGCAAACTCACAATAAGAATCACAGCAACTCACAGCCCGGTCAATACTTGGATATGCACAATTAAGTTAAAGTGTAGTATGAGTACAACCGAGCCCATGTACTTAGCAAGTATCATAACAAAACCTCGGCGAGGTAATATAGGCAAGAATTATCAATGATACTTGCTAATAACCTGCTCAGCTCATGAATTTTCACAAGTACACAACAATAATATCATCAAATCATGAAAACACAGATAAAGCCACCTCGATGCACAAGAGATAATATGCTAAACTCTATATCAGTTAACAATCCAGCATATAGAAAAGATATGCTCATAAAACAAGTATACATCCAAGGAAAATTGCCCGTAGAGAAGAAATGCAATAACCAAACTAAACACTGATCAGTTTTCCTCATACCGTGTGTAGACCATCAAGAGAGAAACATGAGAGGATGACACTAGGGGATGGATCCTTATCTACACGCTGCACAAACAACTCACATGCTATCATATCTCAATCGCACGGACAACTCACGTGCTATCATATCTCAACCGCACGGACAACTCACGTCATATCACAATTGCGCGGATAACTCACGCGCTATCATATCTCAACCACACGGACAACTCACGTGCTATCATATCTTAACCGCATGGACAATTCATGTGCTACCAGTCCGGTCCATATCACATAAAAAGTAGATATACAATATTATATATACATGAACAAAGGATATGAAATTACGTACTCATGCACTGGTATAAGAGTCATGCTAAGGTGTATGCATGTGCGAAGTATGCTACCATTGCTCAAATTAGGCAATTACATCATGAAAGTAGCAATTATGATGTTCACCCAGGAGATCACCCAATATGTAACCTCAAACATGATTCAAATTGCTCACAAAAAAGGTACATACATAAGAGACATAATAACATGAACCTTAGCAATCAGTTCAAGGCATATCATAGCCTAAGCACTATCCCGAGCATGAATAATACCCCGGTAAACGCACATGGGCTCAATCCCTCACATGTGCTCTATTCATAGCACGTAGCCATCACAAGTAATTCAGGAAACTAGTGCCTCAACCATGTTTAGGTAAAATACTTACCTCAAGCAAGCAAATCAATACTCCAGAAATTCCTTCTCGCGCGGATCGACTTCCAAACAGCTCGAATCTAGCAAAAAATAAATCAATAATATTAACTAAGGCCATAAGAAGCATACCCAAACAATAAATTTTTATTCTTTATCAAAAATCAAAAAGTCAACAAAAAATTCAACCCGGGCCCACCTCCCGGAACCTAACAAAAGTCAATAATTCCGAACACCCATTTGAATACGAGTCTAACCATACAAGTTTTATCCAATTCCGACTCCGAATCAGAGTTCAAATCCTCATTTTTCATTTAAGAAAAGTTTTGTCAAAATCCCTAATTTTCTTCACTTAGATCTACCAATCAAACGCAAAAATCAATGTTGGAATCATGAATAATAAATAAATTCGAGTAAAAAATACTGGCCCAATCCAAATCATGAAAATTCCCTAAATATCGCACAAATCCTAGCTCCCAATCTCAAAATATGATAAAATGACTTAAACCCTTGAAATAGAGCACTTAAGTATGTGCCATGTGATACCCTTCGCGATCGGGGGACCTACTTCGCAATCACAAACAAACCAAAAGCTATTTTAGAAGACCCTATGCGACCAGCTGCTCGCGATCGCGCTTCACCAACTCCTAAGCCTACACGAACGTGACACCCATCCGCGAACGCGAAGGCTAAGCCATCTGACCCCCTGTCTTACACAAACCGTAGGCAATCCCGACCCTCCAACGCGAACGCAAAGCTTCAGCTCCATAGTGACCGCGATCGCAACTTCCACACCACGGACGCGAAGAACAAAAGGTTCAAGCCACAAAACACACTCCGCGATCACGAAACCACATCCACGATTGCGATGAACACTAGCACACCAGAAGAATCAACAACTCCAAACATGAGTGAAATGATCCGCAACCCATCCGAAACACACCCGAGACCTCGTCCAATCACACAAACCAATCCCAAAGCATAACACAGACCTAATCGAGGTCTCAAATCACACAAAATAATATCAAAAACATGAATCACACCTCAATCCAAACTTAATGAACTAATCCAAGTTTCCGAATTCAAAACTTACGCCGAACATGCCTAAACAACTCGGAATGACCCCAAATTTTACACACAAGTCCCAATGACGAAACGATTTCAACTTCCGAAACCAAAATCCGAATCCGGTAACATCAAAGTCAACTCCCGGTCAAACCTGTGAACCTTCCAAACCTTCAAGTTTCAAACTTTCGCCAAATATAACCAAATCAACCTAGGAACCTCCGAATCCAAACTCGGGATACGTTAAGTCCAAAATCACTACGAACTTATCTAAACCATCAAAATATCATTCCGGGATTGTCTACACAAAAGTCAAACCTTGGTTAACTCTTACAACTTAAGCTTCCAACCTTGGAATTAAGTGTTCCAATTCAATCCAAAAATCTCCCCGAAACCAAACCAACTATCTCCGCAAGTCACAAAATAACAAAGAAGCATACGGGAAGTATCAAATAGGGGAACATGGCTAAACCACTCAAAACGACCCGGCGAATCGTTACATCAAACCTAGTCATTATCTCGTGTTTGAACCACGTGCACCAAAATTTTCTAGTGCTTCTTTTTGTGAGTAAACCTCATTGGTTAACTTGGAAGCCATTCAGTCCAAGTTTAACTTATTGTGGATATGTCAACATTCAACATAGTAATACTCATCCACAAATTAAAATAACAATATTACTCGCGTATAATGCAATTGAAAACACAATAAAAAATCATGACCATAATACTTGATATATCGGTGTATTACAATAAAGCATGTGGGGTTCTATAATTTCAAAATCAATTTCATATAATAAAGCTTTAGAAAATACAATATCAACAACAACTAACCTCATTACCAAACACAAATTATGGTAGGTTATATGATTCCTTGCAAACCATGTTTTTGCATTTAAATTCATTTATTTTGTAAAATCTTGAAATTTTTTGAAAGTAACAACAATAAAATCCAAAAACAAAAGCATAATTAGTTGTAACCAAGGAGGCATCGGAATTATTACTAATTATATTAATAAATAAATAAAATATAGTATGATTTATCATTAAAGACAGGGACGTAAGTGCCAGGTTGGAACTAATTGAAGGTCCTACTGTGGTTTTGAACATTTTGCCTCAAATAATTCTTACAGAAAGCCAAGCACAGGAACATGAGCGCCACCCAAACCACATGCTTCCGCGGGAATTGTTGAGCAATCTTTTTCTCACTTCTATTTTTGGGTCCCCATGCCACCAACCCTTGAGAGGAGGATATCTCTTTAATTATTAATCCCTTATTCTTTCCCAACTGGACAATTACCAACACTTTATTAATTTACTTACTATATACTTGTGATGATTAAGCCCCAGCTAATATCTAGCACAAATTATTGAGAAAAGACTATTCAAAAAGAAAAATAAACTGCAAGGCATGTTAGTTTCTAAGGAAAAGGAGAAAAGAATAAAAAAGAGGTCAAATAGTCAGCTAAATGTATCTTTTGGATTTTGGAAGGATCCTTATATTAAAAAATAATATTTTGGGTTTGAATTATGTTTCTTTATTAGTCAATGCTGAGTCAATCATATAGTTACATCAAAGATTAAGTATATAAAAGTTTTCTTCTACTAGAAAAATGGTTGGAAAATGCGGGAAAAAAACAAAACAAAATACAAATCTCAGATAGAGAACTAAAGTATTTGAAGACAATGTGGTCTCCATCAGTCTTATTCCGAATATATAAGAACTTTTGAAGTATTATACTTTTTTTCGATTTACTTCACTTATTGTAACTATCCAATTTCTTTTTTGTTGAACAACAATGTTTTCGAAGGTTTTCCAGACACTTTAACCTCTCTAATCAAAATCGAGCAAGTAGCAAGAATTAAAATTATATAATTACAACTTCGAAAATTTAAATGAAATTCGCTCTTTTGATTAAACCAAGAAAACAAATGTTATAATTGCAATAGTTTTTTATTATATAGAAACAATATACTGGGATACTTTTCCAAATCGAGAAGGGTTAGTTGGCTAATCCCAAATAAATTCTTATATATTCAATACAATCAATCTCTCAAACCAAACAATTCTTGTAAAACGCAAACTTGCGTCTACTTAATTTGTTAATTCTTAATTTACTTTTTATTTTTTATTTCACTTTAAAATTTATACATTACATATAGTATGCAACCAAGCAAATACACCTTACTTTCAAAAAATACCTGAATATTATGATGTTTATGCGTAGGTTCAATCACAAAGGAAAAATGACCAAGTGTAAAGGAAAAAACACGTACTACTAATACTAATTATAATAATACTTTTAAAAAGTTTAATTTATTTGCATTAATGGTGCAAATATTTATAGAATTATGTGATTTATAAGGTAATAAATAAATAAATTTCATAATAAATATTCTTCCTTCCATTTTATTTTGTTTGACATAGTTTTACTTAACACAAAATTAATAATGAAAAGATGTAGTCAAAATTTATGGTCTTAAATATAATACAGATAGTGTGTAGTTATAATTTTTTTTATTAATATCAAAGTATGCTATTCTTTTGAATTAATTAATAAAAAACAGTGGGAAGTAATTATGTAAGATAGTACTCCTCCGTTTTAATTTATATGTTTTGGCACAAAATTAAAATATTTTAAAATTTATGATTCTAAAAGTTTACGGTATAAAAGTTTTGTGAAACTATAATATTTGTGTGGTTATAAAAGTTATATTTAAATAAAAAAGTTAAATTTAAATTATTTATAAATATAAAATATATTATTTTTTTGAACTAATATGGAAAAGTACTTCCTTAACACTTTCTCTCTCTCTCTCTCTCCTTTGTCACATAAGCTGTTTTCAACAGGACAACAGCAAAGCACATTCTCTCTGTTATTTCTCTCTCTCTAAAATTCTCACTGACGGGGGTGGAAGCAAAATCTGAAAGAGAGAGAGCCAAGAAAAGATCGCCATGAACGACCTTTTAAATGTAAGTTTCTTTTGCCCCTTTACATCAATTTATTAATTTCTTTGGCTGCTGAAAATTACATACAAATGTTAGGAAAAAAGGACATTACTTTCTTCACCCTTTTGAGTTTTTTTTTCTTTCCATCTTTCACAGACTTTGTAGCTTAATTTGTCAAATATTGCTGTCTTGTCAGCAAAGTTGCTATTTTGTTCTGCTTAATTTGATATGAAGAAAAGGTTTTGTTAGTGAGCTTTATGGTTTGTTAATAAAGGAATTCTATTTGTAGGAAGCATTATAAGATTACTTGTAGTTGATGGGTAAGCCAAAGATGGGAATTAGGCTGCATAAAGTGACATCCGGGATTGCGACAATTGTTAAATATTGGACTTTCTTAGCTACTGTGAATGAAGTTGATCTCTAAAAGTTATGCAGAAACAATTTTCTTGATTTGTTTCTTGTTTCCTGCTTGATTTGATTTGGAGAAAAAACATTTAGTATGGACTTGATGGTGGATGATGTATTTTGTCAGTAATGGATTTGTAATGTGCTAAGCATTCTATGGCATTTAGCATCGTGGCAATTGTTGAAGCTGCATTGTCGTCCTCTTTTAGCTACTATAATTCAGCTATTTTAAATGTATCTTAGGAAGACGAATTCCTTGTTTTCCCCTTCCTTTTCTACTATATTACTTGCCTTGTAGAATTGGGTAAGCAAAGAATGCAAGTTTTAATATGTCTCCTAACAAACTGCTGCTTCAAATTTCAATATAACAAAGAAAGTAAAAAGGAGATTCCTTTTTGGCTTCACTGGGAGGGAAAGATATCCAATGTCACGTTCACACATGTTTATTGAGGGACAAGGCTCATACTTTAGCTTAATCTTCTCCTTGTGGAACATAAGTCTTAATCTTTGGTATCCTCTTAAATTTTATGAAATATAAATGCATGCCTCTTTTACTGACCAGCACCCAAGGGGTGGCCTAACATTCAATGAAGTTGTAATGGACGATAGCGATCAGGATTCAAATCCCAGCAGAGAAAAAAAATGTTTGGGTTATTTCTTCCATTTGTTAGCCTTGGTAGTTAGATTTATCCTATATCTTTGATGGTGGGAGGTAGCGGATACCCAGTGGATTGGAAGAGGTGTACAAGCTAGTCCGAAAACTACTGTTCTAAGAAATTTTTCTTTTGTAGCTAATGCTGATGTATCATCGTTATAACCATTTTACTGGACGAAAGCTCATTTGGGAATCCTGTTGGCATGAAGACCTATAGGTTTCATCAACCCCACCATCAGATCCATTTTGCTTATGAAAAGAGTCTGAATCTTAGTCTTGATGCAGAACCTAATTGGTTATGTGACATATGGTTAAAGTTTCAGTTAATAAATGGTATATATTCTCCTAGCTTGTGTGGGACACCTGTAAATTCTTTTCCTTCTCACTGTTAGTATCAAAAACTCTCTTTTCCTATAGAATTTTGCTAATGCTTTGCTTGTCTGTCCAATTAATAAAATACGTGGTAGAATCAAAACTTTTATCTTGTCATGTTTAAGTACTTATTAAATACTTATCCTGTGATTATTCCTTTGTCTTTCTTCAATAATGATTTCATGGCCATATTCGATGTATGTTGTGTTATACTTCTTCGATACCTTAGAGTAGTTCAATGCCTATTTGTATTACTAGTATTTTTACCAATCAATTGGACTTAATCCCATACTAGTTGAGATGACTATACAAATCATCCTATATATTTCATTCTATTAAAGCTCAAAGTCAGAGGGTTCATCATAGCTAAACAACGATATTTATGTTAGCTACAGTGAATGGAGTTTATTTCTAAACGTTATGCAGCAATTTGTTGATTTGCTATTGTTTTTCTGCTTAGTTTGATTTGGAGAAAAATGTTTAGTATGGATTTGATCGTTAAATAATGTATTTGTCAATAATGGATTTGTAAATGTGCTAAGCGTTCTATGACATTTAGCATCTGGCAATTTTTGAAGCTGCATTTTCGTCCTCTTGTAACTACTATGATTCAGCTAATTTTAAATGTATGTTAGGAAGGCGAGTTCCTTGTTTTACCCTTCCCTTTCTATTATATTACTTGCCTTTTTGAATTGGGTAAGCAAAGAACGCAAATCTTAGCGTGGCTACTAACAAAATACTATTTCAACATGTCAAAGAAAGTAAAAAGAAGATTTCTTTTTGGCTTCACTGTCCGGGAAAGACATCCAAAGTCTCATTTAAACATGTTTATTGAGGGACAAGGCTCATACTTTAGCTTGATATTCTCCTTATGGAAGCTTAAGTCTTAATCATTGATGTCCTCTTAAGTTTTATGAAATATATATGCATGCGTATTTGTACTGACCAGCACTCAAGGGTTGGCCTAATGTTCAATACAACAACAACAACGACCCAGTGAAATGTCACTAGTGGGGTCTGGGGAGGGTAGTGTGTAAGCAGACCTTACCTCTACCTAAGGGGTAGAGAGGCTGTTTCCGATAAACCCTCAGCTCAAGAAGACGAAAAGAGGCAATATATCAGTACCGTCAATAAAAATTATAGAAAAAATAACAGCATCACAAGAACCAGAAAATAGATGAAAAGCAAAACAATAACCAGTAGATAAAGCCCGGCACTAAGAGGAGCGAAAGAGCAGTGTGAACTCAACATTAACCACTAGCAGTCTAAGACAAAATCCTAACAGACTAGCCTCACTCTGGTGCGCCGTAGAAATATGCACAACTACCTCCTAACCTACAACCTTAATGCTCGACCTCCACAACTTCCTGTCTAGGGCCATGTCCTCGGTAATCTGAAGCCATGCCATGTCCTGACTGATCACTTCTCCCCAATATTTCTTAGGCCGCCCTCTACCTCTTCTCGTACCCACCAAAGCCAACCGCTCACACCTCCTTACTGGGGCATCTGGGCTTCTCCTCTAAACATGCCCGAACCATCTGAGTCTTGCTTCCCGCGGCTTGTCATCCATGGGGGCCACGCCCACCTTCTCCCGAATATTTTCATTCCTAATCTTATCCATCTAGTGTGCCCGCACTTCCACCTCAACATCCTCATTTTTGCTACTTTCATCTTCTGGATATGTGAGTTCTTAACTGGCCAACACTCAGCCCCATACAACATGGTTGGTCTAACCACCGCTCTATAAAACTTACCTTTGAGTATCGGTGGCACTTTGTTGTCACACAGGACTCTAGACGCTAACCTCCACTTCATCCACCCTACCCCTATACGGTGTGTGACATCCTCGTCGATCTCCCCATCCCCCGTATAACCGACCCAAGGTACTTGAAACAGCCCCTCTTGGGGATGACCTGTGATTCAAGCCTCACTTCCCATCCCGCTTCCGTCGGCTCGGCGCTGAACTTGCACTCAAGGTATTCCGTCTTAATTCTGCTCAACTTGAAACCCTTAGACTCAAGGGCATGTCTCCAAGCCTCCATCCTCTCATTGGCCTAACGTTCAATGAAGTTGTAATGGACGATAGTGATCAGGATTCAAATCCCAGCAGAGGCAAAAAATGTTAGGTGATTTCTTCCATTTGTTAACCCTTGGTAGTTAGATTTATCCTATATCTTTGGTGGTGGGAGGTAGCGGATACCCGGAGTATTAGAAGAGGTGTATAAGCTAGTCCAAACACTACTGTTGAAAGAAAAAAAGTGTGTATTGACCATAACGTTGCTAATGCTGATGTATCATCGTTATAACTATTTTACTGAATTGACCGAAGTGAGAAGCAAAAATATTCTGATAAAGACGTTCCTCGACGCAAGCTCATTAGGGAATCCTTTTGGCATGAACAAGTTTAGGTTTCAACAACTCCACAGATCAGATCCATTTTCCTTATGCAAAAAGTCTGAATCTCAGTCTTGATGCAGAAATTAATTGGTTTTGTGACCTATGGTTGTAGTTTCAGTTAATAAATGGTATATACTCTCCTAGCTTGTGTGGGACACCTGTAAATTCTTTTCCTTCTCACTGTTAGTATCAAAAACTCTCTTTTGCTGTAGAATTTTGCAAATGCTTTGCTTGTCTGTCCAATTAATAAAATATGTGGTAGAAATAAAACCTTTATCTTGTCATGTTTACGTACTTATTAAATACTTATCCTGGGATTATTCCTTTCTCTTTCTTCAATAATGATTTCATGGCCATATTGGATGTATGCTGTACTATACTTCTTTGAGACCTTAGAATAGTTCTGTGCCCTTTGGTATTACTAGTATTTTTACCGATCAATTGCACCTTAATGCCATAATTAGTTGAGATGACTATATGAATCATCTATATATATTCCATTCTATTTAGGCTCAAAATTCAGAGGATTTATCATAGTTAAACTATATTCACGTCGGTTGTCAACCTATGGTGACCCAAGTACTTTACTCGGGTTTGGAATTGGTTTTGCTTGTCACAGCAAAGTAATTTTTTTCCTTTAAAATATTGCTGGTATTGCTCAAACCCCAGAAGAATGTCACTTTAAGTATTCCTTATAAAGTTCCACATTCTTCTGATTTGTGCTTGTAAAGAAAAAAATGTTGTTTTTCATTATGTAACTGTTTGATTTGTCTTGTAGGATGGTTTTGATACCTATGAGGCCCCTAGGCATCAAAATGATAGACTTGGAGATATTGAAATGGGAATACAAAGACCAATGGACTCCGGGGAGCTAGGTCTTGATGATTTCTTTAAGCAGGTTTGCTGCAAAATCTTGTTATATGTTATCTTGGAAAATTAACAGTGTGATAATTTTGTTTTCTCCTCTTCCTTTCCACAATTACTTTCCCTCCGACATGTTGAAGTTGATCTCCTGAAAATTTCGTACTTCCTCCTTTTCTTGCCTCTTTTTTCGATGTTGCTAGGTTCACCAAATTGAGAAGCAGTATGAGAAGTTGGAAAAGCTCCTCAAGAAGCTTCAGGTATAAATGCCCTTTGATAATACTACGTGCCATCCTTTTGTAAATCAGTTTGATTGCAATTGTTGCGTGCAGTGAGTGGCATGTAATTTTCTTTGAAGGTTGCATTTAAGTTTGTTAGGTTTTCTTTATTTTATCTGATTCATGCATAGGTAATGAGCATAGTTACTTGCCCGTTGCACTAAGCTCCCGCTATGCGCGGGTTCCGCGGAAGTACCGGACCACAAGGGTCTATTGTACGCAGCCTTACCCTGCATTTCTGCAAGATTCTATTTCCACGGCTCGAACCCGTGACCTCTTGGTCACATGGCAGCAACTGTAATGAGCATGCAAAGATTAAACCAAATTGTTGGACAACTGTACTAATTTTGATTGAACTAAGCTTGTGGAACTGCTTTAGACAATAGAGGGAATCCCGAAAGCGACAAACCATACAGTTTTACTGAGCAATAAAATTAGGTGTAATCGCCACAACTTTGAGAGGGTGGGGTGTACATATCAACTATATAGGAGTGATAGAGAATTAGAAACAGAAGGACAGGCCACGATAGTATGGGAAGAAGGTGGTAAAGTCCATGTGTTTCACTCCCGTGGCAGGTACCAGTCACTAGTAATTCAGTCCTGCAGCATGACAAAATCAGAAGAATGTCACTGAATAATATAGTGTTTGAGTTAGTTGACATATTGAAATCAAATTGAAAAGCCGTTAGGGCAAATACAAACATAAGATTATGGTACATAAGGAATAGGGTTAGCAATGCTATAGTAGTGGGTTCAGTTCTGTCTTCCAAGTATGATTAAAGGCGGTGACACGGAACAAGCAATCTGAGATTATGAGTAAAGAGATATAATCAGAGGCACTAAGTTGAAGACTCATGGGAGTTTTGAAGCTCCTCAAATTCCTTGATTAGTTTACTTCTCTACATTTTCTAGATTGAGCTATATTAGCTATAGTTTGTGGTTGAGCAACATTAACCTTAGTTGATTGTGGTATGCCATCGAGAAAATAACACTATCTCGAGTATGTCCTACTTGTTGCAATATGTGCAGCAGTTAAAATTGTTCCTGCCCTCTTTGGACAAGCACTTAGGGATGAAGTTGAGTAGTCCATTGGAGGAGTTGGAGTAGATGAAACTTTCCCTAGTGAGGTAGTAGAGGGGATTTAGTGAAGATTCTTGAAGAGATTGTATACTGTAAGAATTGTATCACAACCGAGTTCGACATTTTCATAGTCAGTCCAAACATAGAAAGAAAGAGCACCATAAAAATTTGCAGGGTCATCAATAGAACAATGTCTCTTAACCCTTATTTATGTATACAATACAATCTCTCTTTCTCTCTCTCTCTCTCTCTCTCTCTCTCTATATATATATATATATATATATATATATATATACATATCCCGCCTTGTCAGTAGGACACTCTTTCCTAACCCCACCAATTATAGGATTTGACTTCGAACCCCTCTAACTTTGAATTGCAGTAATTACATTACTCAATCAGAATCAACAATTTAAAAGGCATTGGGCATCGTTACCACAACTTCACTTTCCCAGTTAAAAGTATTTGAATTTGTTTCTACATTTATCAGCAGCATGGTGTGTAAGAAATAAGGTTGATCTGATGTTAGCTTTTTTTTTTTGGGGGTGGGGGGATGGGGAGGTAATAAAACCTTGCTTCAAGTGCATATAATGTGATTCCTTTTTCCACATAACGAGGAGCTCTTCCATGTTACTGTTTCACAAAATTCATTCAGTTTGCTTGTACTAAAACCCACTTTAGGGGGTTGAAAAGGTAATTCCAAGAAGTGTCCGTCGACTTGTAGGTTAGTTGATGTAAGAAATAGGAACATAAGGTACTTACCTAAAGGACAAAAAACAAAGACATAGGGACCAAAGGAGCTCAGAAGATCCATATATGATCTTAATTGTTTCCTTAAATATTTAAATGTTAAGAACCTCAGGAGTTTTTCCAATGCTCTTCAGGATGCTCATGAGGAATCAAAGGCTGTCACAAAAGCTGCTGCTATGAAAGGTAATCTATTTTCTTGTGGTTATACTGCTGGGGCATGTGCTGGAAGAATTTGATTTGCATGACTGATGTGTTATTCACTCATCGTAGATGCCCTATAAGCTAGTTCAGCTAAGAGTGGAGTAAGAAACCTATCATATGATACCTGAATTGATAGTTGAAATGTTAAAGGCGGTTTAGTTTATAAAGGCCGCATCAAGGTCCACCGATAAAAACATATGATTATTTTATCTCTGAATCCTGGCATGGCAGTAAAAGTTTTTCAACTATGTAAGAATAGTTCAACTTGTTGAGAAGATCTTTTTTCTTTTTTGGAGAAAGGTTCAACTTGTATAAATGAATACGATAACATATACCAAATATGGACCTACTTCCTTTTGTTTTTCAGTTAGGAAAAGTAGATAATAAATATGAATAAAATAAAAAATGCAGAGGCTTCTGTTAACATGTTTTTTGGGTCTCCCTACTCAATTATATTCCATCAGCTGATTCTCAGTTTGCATACGTCCCCAAGTGTTTAATCACTTTATAGATGGGAGAATGGTCAAACTTAAAGCAACTAGTCAGTTTTCGCAGAAAGCTATGTTCTGACTGTGCTTTTTTATTAGTACGAATATGCATCTTTTTCTTTTCTTTTGGTTAAACCATCCGGTGTCCAGAATCATTGGACCGACTAATCCGGCCTCACAGTACAAAACCTACCATGGGGGGTTTTGGTGCCCCCTACCAATGTGGACTCCGTGCCCAGGCTCGAACCTGAGGTTAAGGGTGGAGGAACCTTTACCATTCCACCACACCTATTAGTGATGAATGGATATTTTTTATTTTTCTAAAGAACTATAATAAATATAAGATGTTTAATAAACAAGCTTCTATTAGTTGGACATTACCAATGACAAATATCACGTGCAAGAGTTTTGCCTATAGACTTAGAAATGAATGACATATGACAAAGACGAGACAAAAATATATTGGGATGATGATAGCGATGATAACTTAAAAAGGTTTAAATAGCATGAGAATTATGATTAGAACGAGTAACATTTTAAACATGTGCTCAAGGACTATGGGAAGGAGAAAGGTCTTCTGTAGGAGGAAGGATCTAGTTCTAGGCGTGAATCTTTTAGACCTGATGTAAACATTATCGACGATGATAAGTCAAGAGTCGTGTAGTTGTGGTAGAACATTTAGGAGAGGTAATATTATCCCCCAAGAAATAGGTAAAACCGCAGATAATTTCACCTTGTTGGTCATAGCACCAGTAGTTGAATGCTTACTCTTACTGCTCTTTTCAGGTTCACCTTTTTTGGATGCCCTGGTTCTTGTTTGAAGTCATTTGTTTATCACAGAACAAGCCCCCCAAGTCACTGCCATAGTTGACCCTCTCTTCCAGATGCTCTCTTCTATCAGCCAAATCACTCTCTTCGGGAGTTCTCTCTTTGACTACACCCTCCTCCGCTTTGTTGCCCAAACACTCATCCTGAGCAATCTCTTCCATCTCATCTAAAACCCTTGAATCAGCGAATCCGGGGACAAAGACCTAACCCCTACTTTATTTAAACAACTAAGATAAGGTCTAAGTCCCATCCGCCCTTACACAGGGCCCCACCTATAGGGCTAGTTAGGTAAAACCTTATTTACGCAATTCTCCGATCGATCTTTGAAGGACACGATGGAAGTTTCCTCCTTGCATAGATCTTGAGAGGAAGAAGGTATCAAATAAGGTCGAGTCTTGAAGAAGGTAGCATGACTGATGTAAGGTATCGACGGAAGTCAGGTGCTCAGCAACAATATCCTTTATGAACCCGTGAATGACTAAAAACAACACATTCGTGAGAAGGATGGGTTGAAATTTTTCCCGGGGGTTAAGTTATAGTATTTTTCATAGGAGAACTAAACTTCCTATTTGGGGCTATTGTTCTGGTCCCAGAGTCTGCCAAATCTTGTATGGGTGAGATTGGAGGCATTATTCGACAACTAATAAGCTAGAAAACTGGAAAAAACCTCGCTGCCGGAACCTGGGAATTAAGACAACGTGATGCCACACTTATCTCTAGTTGCTGTGTGGCTTCTCATATTGTGCTCGTAAGAAGGGCCCAATTTTTGTGATAGTGTTATGCTTAATTTGCACAAAGACAAAGACACCTGGGATAACTTTCACGGTTGTCAACAATTACACAATGACACTATTTTTTCTCTTAGAGGTCACTGGTTAATGCACAATGATTAATTTATCACTTAGCTCTGATACTTGTGAGGAATAAGAGATACTGGAGTAAGAATTGAGAGAATGTGTGAAGGCAAATGTCTTGCATTTGGGTCTTTTAGGGGTTGTTTGGTAGGGTGCCTAAGAATAATGCTGAATAAGGTGTATTAGTAATGCTAGTATTAGTTATGCTTGCATTAGTTATGCCGGCATTAGTTTTGCTGACATATTTCTTATCCATTATTTGGTTTGATGTATTAAAGCATTGCACAATTTCTAAAAGAATTGTTTGTTTACAAAAATACCCTCATAACTAGTTCATCACTTTATCTTTTTAAAAGAAACATATGTTGAGGAGTGTTTTTATATGAAAAAGGTTTAACAAAAATTATTTGATTTGTCTACCTATATTGTAGTATGGAACTGAATATTTATTTATAAAAAAGGAAATATACTAAGTATTTATTTATCTACTAGGGATATAATTTTATTTCCCACTTTCTTGGATTATTAAGCAAAGAAAGTTTGTATTAAAAAAATAAAAGAAAAGTGAGTTGATTACAAGTGCATTCCAGTACGTAGTAGTCTACAATTTATGAATTTACAATAAAGAAATTGGCGGAGTATAGATATAAATAGCGGGAGCAATTTCAGTATCAAACTTTACATCAAACTTGCATTAATATAATAGCATAGTTTAATCAAGCATAGATTTGAAGGGCAATTTTGTCTTTAACTAAGCTAATGCATGCATTAAAACCCATTGTATTGTTAATACCATGATTTCCTATGCATTAGTTATGCATAGGATAATACCAAATAAGATGTATAACTAATGCATAAGTTCAAAAAGTGTACCAAACAAGGTATTATTAATACACAAAGCTAATGCATGCATTATTTTATCTAATGCATCCTATCAAACGACCCCTTATAGTTCTATGTTCACGCTCCGCAATGCACTTTTATTACATTTTTTCGAGGGGGGAACAATTGTATACACTTATATATATGAGATGTCAAGTCTAATCTATTCACCCAAGCTATCGACTAGAGTAGTGCTTTGTCCTAATTATAGGAACAATGATATTAGCATATTCTAAAAGTGATGAAAGATACAGGTTCTATTTTGTGTTGAAAGATCTATAAGTTATATAGCAAATAAGGAGCAGCAACTGAAGGACGAATAAGTTGCACTGAGTCTGCTTTTTCTATTTGTTTGGAAAAATCATCTTTGGTTGCTTCTCTTACTCATGTTCAAAACGTGTCTATAATTATTTTTAAGTAGGCATTCCTAAGTGATGAGATTGTATATGTCTTCTCTTACTCATGTTCAAAACGTGTTTATAATTATTTTTAAGTGGCATTCCTAAGTGATGAGATTGTATATGCAGCAATTAAGCAGCGAATGGAAAAAGATGTTGATGAAGTTAGCAAAGTAGCTCGATTCATCAAATTAAAGATTGAGGAACTTGACAAAGAAGTTAGTAAGATTAGATACTTTCATCTCGCCTTATCCAAAAAAAAAAAAATTCTTTCATGTCTAAATTCTTGTACTTTTGTGTTTTCTTATGGCTCTGATCTATTTTCTTACATTGTAGAATCTGGCCAATAGAAGCAAACCAGGATGTGGTAAAGGATCAGCTCTTGACAGATCAAGAACGGCAACAACAGTGTAATTTTGAGTCCTTACATATCCTTTGTCTACTCAATAGTTGTTTCTTTTCTGATATGGTCACACCTTGGTGTTATTTTGAGATTCTTGGGTGGGTAACTCTGAATAACTTATTTAAATGGATGAACTAATGGCTGCTGGAATAAAACTATGTATTGGGACAGACGGTGGATAAGTTTGAGGATAGAATTAAATTTTCGCCATGCATTTGTCGGTAAAACTGCATGCTTTGTTCTTTTTCTCTCTGAAGTACAGTTATGGTGTACTACTTAAAAGTGTAATTGCTCTATTACTTATACACAATCAAATGTGCTTCTCTACTTCTTCTTAGCAACATATTCACGGGTTGGCTTTTGCCTTGTTGCGAGTGCATATCTGACTTATACGAACATCACCTTCTGACTCAAACTACAAAAGTAATGACCAATTTATATGCTCATAAAGTACAAATGTGAGTTCTTAAATGCACACATCTTAAAACACAAAGAAGTCAGTACTTCCAGTTTGTCATAGTGCTTAATGTGTCAGAAAAAATGAAGCAGAGTAATTATGCCTTTTCTCATGCTTCCCTTCTGTTCCAACAATTCAGATTCTCAGTTATTCGCCTTATTACACATATGGTCAATGAGTGAACTCGGCCTGTTATCTTTGATTGCAGCTCCTTGAAAAAGAAGTTCAAAGATAAAATGTCCGAGTTTCAGGTATGTCAGCTACATTAGTAATGGCTCTTTCTCTTCTGGGGTTTGCTTGCTTTTCAGGTTTAGCTGATGAAATATGTTTAGACATTACGAGAGAACATCCACCAAGAATATCGTGAGGTTGTTGAAAGGCGTGTATACACAGGTGTTAAGAACTCCTAGATTTGAATTTCTGTATCGGTTACTTAAGGATTTTCATGATTGTAACTATTTGCTTTTGGTGTGTATGACAGTGACGGGCAATCGAGCTGATGAAGAGGTGAAGCTATGTAGTGCTTTTGAATTCTTGAAAATGCTAGTAATGCTTTTTGTGCACATCTAATTTTCCCCCTTTATTTTCCACTTCATGCAGACAATTGATCGGTTGATAGAGACTGGGGACAGTGAGCAGATATTCCAGAAAGCTATTCGAGAACAAGGGAGAGGACAGGTATGAACCTGCTCAGCTGTTTATACTATCCTTTCAGCTCAGTAGCTTTACAGTGGTGTCCTAGTATTAATTCACATATGACGAAGGATCAAGATATCATGCTTTAAATAGCTTTTTCTTGTGGCATATGGTGGTTATGCGTGTAAAGCTGACCAATCTAGGTTTCTGTTTGAATTTCCTGGGTTATGGTCGTCAATTAGGACCACCCTATACCATCTAGTTCTGTTTGAGTTCTGTTCATTTACATATAATCGGATATTTAAGTAGGTTTTCATGAGTAACATCCTTGAGGGCCCTGATGCTTTCTCTCTATCCCCTCCCACCAATTCTTACCATGCCAGCAGTTTATTGATACAGGAATAGTTTGCACAGGTTTAGCAAGAAGGAAAAAAGATTGAGCTGATTGGTAAGATAGGATTGGGGAATAATAAACTGCTGATGGTAAGATAGGATTGGGGAATTTTTTTTTTTTTGGTTCGGTAATGGAATCAATAACTTCCCAAGGGAAGCCTCTTGCCCCTCCGTTAAGCAGCCGTAATATTTTCTTACCATCAAATAATTCAAATAAAATAATTTCTTACCATCATATCTGTATCCGTACATATAACTCTCATACCCCTTGATACACAAGCCATCCCTAACAGAGGAAGTTTTAAGCACCTGGGGTCAGTAATCCAAGGTAATTAGGAGATTGACAATGATGTCACACATCGTATTGGTGCAGGGTGGATGAAATGAAGGTTCGCATCTGGTGTTTTGTGTGACGAGAATGTGCCATCAAGATTTAAAGGTAAGTTCTACAGAGTGGTGATTAGACCGACTATGTTGTATGTGGTGGAGTTTTGGCCAGTAAAGAACTCCCATATCCAGAAGATGCGAGTAGCAGAAATGAGGATGCTGAGATGAATATGTAGGCATACTAGGAGATAATAGATTAAAATGGGAGTGGCCTCCGTGGTGGATAAGATGCGGGAAGCGAGGCTGAGATGGTACGGGTATGTGAAGAGGAAGCACACAGATGCCCCAGTGAGGAGGTGAGAGGATAGCACCATGGGTCTGAGGAGAGGTAGAGGTAGGCCAAAGAAGTACCGGGGAGAGGTGATTAGGCAGGACATGGCGTTACTGCAACATACCAAGGACATGACCCTTGATAGGAGGGTGTGGAGGTCGAGAATTAGAGTAGAAGGTTAGTAGGTAATCGAGCGTTTCTCTGTTCCATACCCAGTAGTATTAGTAGTATTTTCGTATTTTCTTATTCTTATATTTATATTACTAGATGTTATTTATTTCGCTTCGGTCATCTTACCATCTTATTTTACTGTTGTTATTGTTTGTTGTTACTGCTTATTTTCTTCTGTCCTTGATCCGAGGGTCTATCAAAAATAACCTCTTTACCTAGGTCTGCGTACACACTACCCTCCGCAGACCCTACTTGTGTGATTACACTGAGTTTGTTATTATTGTTGTTTCAATTCCGTTTATATTTTCCTTTTCTCTCGAATGTCATGCCGTACTCTCCCTGTGAAAACAAAAGAAAAGAAAATTATTTTTTTCCTTCTCACTTGTTGGAACCATCATAAAGGAATAGACTCATTCAAAATACTTAAAAATAGGATGGATGATTTGACTTTGGTAGAATAAGAAACAAGTGATTTCCACACTGCTGTAGCATCTTATACTGTCAACCCTTTCGCAAAATTTCTAAGCAGGATAATTTGCCTTGTTGACTAAGGTCTCTTTAACCCTCAGGCTGCTATTGCCAGACCAGTGTCATGTGCTTGAAGTAGTATAACAGCAGATTACTGATAAAAAACAGTAATGTAACACATCATAATCGAACCACATTTTCTGCTACATATATGTAAAGCTGTTGCTGGGTCAAAAGATGTAGGGTTAGAGAGGTAGGCAATTAGTTACAACAGCATGGAGAAGTAGACATCAGATAGCAGTGGGAGGGAGTTATTTGGTTGGTTTGGCCACCGATCTTTCAATTTCACTGATGGTCATTGAACTATCTTTCAATTTCACTAAAGTCATATAACTATTTTTTGTCACTTAAAAGTAACTAAACTTTATCATTGTCGCTTAAAAGTCATTTTGTCTCAAACCCCTACCATAAATATGACATGGCATTAAATTTTATGATAAAAATCCAAAAATAAATGCCACATAAGCTAATATGAGTCATACCCATTTTAGATCCATTTATCCTTTAATGTGATTTGATCCATAATCCAAATGAGTTTCGATAAAAAAAATATTAATTCCACATTAGTTTAAAATGATTATCCTATATTACAAAGTTTTGCCTTTTCTGTCACATCACATTCATAATTATTCTATACTAAAATAATCTATGCTAGAAAATTCTTATTTTGTTTGTATGCCCCATCCGAGTCATTTAAAATACTATTGTATACAATAGTATTTTAGTTTCAGTAGAGTTATAAAATGACTCAGATGGGGCATACAAACAAGATAAAAATTATTTTAGTATAGAATAATTATGAATGTGCTGTGACAGAAAAGGCAAAACTTTGTAGTATAGGATAATCATTTTAAACTAATGTGGAATTAATATTTTTTTTATCGAAACTCATTTGGATTATGGATCAAATCACATTAAAGGATAAATGTATCTAAAATGGGTATGACGCATATTAGCTTATGTGGCATTTATTTTTGGATTTTTATCATAAAATTTAATGCCATGTCATATTTATGGTAGGGGTTTGAGACAAAATGACTTTTAAGTGACAATGATAAAGTTTAGTTACTTTTAAGTGACAAAAAATAGTTATATGACTTTAGTGAAATTGAAAGATAGTTCAATGACCATCAATGAAATTAACCCGGTTAGAGAGGTAGGCAATTAGTTACAACAGCATGGAGAAGTAGACATCAGATAGCAGTGGGAGGGAGTTATTTGGTTGGTTTGGCCACCGATCTTCATATATAATCAATTGTAACGATAAGCAGTTTCTCTTCCTTGCTGGATTCATTTTTTCTTTTTCCCTCTTTTTCGTCTGAATTAAGTTATGCAAACTTTAGTCTTTATCCCTCTTGCTCTGTTATCTAGCTGTTTAGTTTCACTAACTACGACGCCAATGTGCCACTTGTCAATGTTACTATTTTGCAGATAATGGATACCCTAGCGGAAATTCAAGAGCGTCATGATGCAGTCAGAGAGCTAGAAAGGAAACTTCTTGAGTTGCAACAGGTAAGACAAGTGTCCCTATGATGAGGGACAGAATAACAACAAAATTTGCTCGAAAATCCCTCATTGTCAAGAAAGGTGGGAAAGAGAAGGGACAAGGAACACAGGAAAGTATAAGAAAAATTAGAGATATATTTTTGTTCAATTCTGTTGAAAATATAATTAAGTAATAAAAGGTATACCTTCTCTAACAGCTTAAGTTTTTGGATGAGATGGTTACACAATTCAACGTGGTATTAGAGCGGCCAGAGGTCCTGGGTTCAAGTCTCACCGCAACGCATTACTGAAAGGAGCACATTGCTTAGCTTTAAAAAGAATCAAGCCTCCACGTAAAGGGCACATGCTGAAAATATAATTAAGTACATAAAAATGTACCCTCTCTAACAGCTTAAACTTTTAGATGAGATGGTCACACAATTGAACATATTTTATTATATCATCTAATTGTGGACTAAACATGAGTTCAGAGCACTGAACATGGTCCCTCCTACCATATGTTTCTGATATCATCTGTTTTCAGTATAATGTCATTGGTTTAATCACTCCCAATGAAATAACATCACTGAAATGAAGGAGTTCCATAATTATCTGGAAGGTGACAGGCATTGTGGGAAGTGATGATGCCATTATGGAATTAGTGCCTGATAGAAAAGAGGAAAAACAGGCAGTGATATACGGTTTAAAATTCATTATTATCTTTAATGCAGATATTCTTGGATATGGCAGTGTTGGTTGATGCTCAAGGGGACATGCTTGATAATATAGAATCACAGGTACTGAAATTCATTATCTTGTATGACCCCTATTCTGATACAGATACTTTTTTTTCTCTTGCATTTTATATTTTCTCTATCTTTTTGTTTCATTTCCTCATTGCTTGACATTCCAAATCAAATTCATTACCTAGTATGACCCTCACCCTGGTACCTACTCTTTCTTCTTTTGCATATCTTAAATCTTCTGTCTTTTTATTTTCTTTTCCTCGTTGCTTGACAATCCAACTAAAATGCATTATCCTTGTATGAATCCTACCCTATGTTTATGTTTTCTTTCCTCATTGCTTGAGAATCCAAATTTCAGGTTTCAGCTGCAGTAGACCATGTGCAATCAGGGAATACTGCTCTACAAAAGGCAAAGTCACTACAAAAGAATTCAAGAAAATGGATGTGCATTGCCATCATCATCCTTCTGATAATCGTTGCAGTCATCGTTGTTGGTGTGCTCAAGCCATGGAGTAGCAACAAGGGTGCTTGACTCTTTCACCCACACAAGCAATGTACAAAAACCAACTGCAAGTTAATGAGTTCTATCTCTGCACACACTTGGTCACTACAGCCTTTTATTGGTTTTGTACATGCTGAACCTGAAACTGTCTCTACCTCAACATTTGAGTTTGAAACTGTCATTGGAAATGTGTTTCAATTCTTTACAGATCTGTTTCTATTTTTGGGTTAGCTGGACTAGGAAGTGGTTAGTGTAACGTCAATCCATACTACACAAACTCATCTCACAATAGCCAAGATAGGTTGCATGTTGGTAGAGAAAGTTTTACCATTTGCAGGTGGTGTCGATGCAAGTGATTGTGTGTTGCTTGGTTGTGATGGTCACACAGTGCAAACTCCAGCAAGCTGTGGAAATGTGCTGAGGATCAAGATTCTCATCTCTGTTGTCTTTCATATAAAATTAGTTCTGTGTACTTTGCTTGTCTATGTGTTATATAATATATGGTCCAATACGTTTGTTCTATTCCATGGACTAAAAAAAGTCATTATGGCTAATTGAGTTGTTGGTAGTGCCACCATTTACAAACAACCCCTCATCCCGGTGCATGACCCCCAATCCCAGTCAAACATTCAAAGGAAAGGGCCTTCAAAGTTGCTCAGTGTCACATGAATAAGCCTTGGTGACGAACTTATTGCGGTTCAAACCTTACTACTTTTAATTATGGCTAGTATTGTAGGATGGCAAGCGGTGCGGGGCGGAGAAGGTTCTGCTTTAACCCGCAAAATTTCACCCCGCCCTGCCCTGAATTTATACCCCTGTCCGCCCGCCCCGCTAGATTTTTTTTCTTCTTCAATTTGCCTTATATTTATTTGAATTTCTTTTTGAAATGGCTGCTAGGCTTCTTGGTGATTTCTTACATTCTTGCATATCCTGCAAATTAACCATCTTAATAAATACTTCTTCGAGTCTGCAGGTGTTTTCGATAACACGACTCCAACGTGCTAATTTTATAAGATTCAGGAAAATGATTGACTACATTTTTCATGGCAAACTTTTTGCAAGTATCTGTTATGTCTTTTCTCTTGCTAAAGTCAAAGCTATTTTGTTGGCAGCTCCTAAAATGACATTACCGTTGCCAATACCTTTTTTTTTTTTTTTTTTTTAAAAATTTCGACCTGCCAGACCTCGCAATGCAGCCGCATATGTCTAAAGCCGTACTGCACTGCATATGTTTAAACTCGCACCACCCCTGCAAGGAATCAAAGTAACGCACAATTCAATTTAAAACACCAAAATAATATGAAAAAGGAAGAACATGACTATATATAGCGCATGGGCATCATGGGCTATATCATTCTGGGCTAACGACCGTTAGAGACTCTTCCTTTTTTGCTAATTTCACCATTTTATAAAAATAAAACTTAGATCCCTCTTTCAAACTTCTAAGTTCCAGCAACGAACAATGTTTGGTCGAGATGATGTCCCTAGGTATTTCTACGGAAAACACATTGTATTGAGGCATCATAGGCCCTTCCAATCCGGGTCGGAGATGTTATAAATACTATATGAGTAATGAATATGCAAATCTGTAATTTGTTGTTGTTGTAATTATTCTACATTAATTATCGTTTATTTTGATGTGTATATATAGAAGGGAGATCAATATAGTTTTGAATCGAGGAATGCTACAAATCCGTGACACAAGAACTTTGTAAATGTTGAGAGAACGAAAAGAAGGTCTGGGAACTCAAAAAAAATATTACAATGCTGAAAAAGAGGTTGAGGCATTGAAGGAAAAACTGAAAGAAGCTGAAGAAGAGAATAATCGGTTGTAAGAGAAGTTTTGGTGGCTGAAGCAGAGAATAATAGGTGATAGAGACTTAAGAACCACATGATTGCCTTAATTTTGTTATTGGTGTATGTTGTTCTGGTATGTGTGCTCTTTACGTTAAGTTAGAGTAACATCAGAAAACCATGTCAATAGAATCGTTGCCTCATCTTTGTTTAGCGATGTGAACCTAGTAAAATTCTCTCTGTGCTTCCCCTGTTTCATTGCAATGTATTTGCCAAGAGCCTAAGGAACATGCCTCCAATATCCCTCTCCTCTCCCTTTTGTATTTTGTCTTTGTATGGCTAGGTAGAAAGCACGTCTTGTAAGTGTAGATGCCAACTGTTGCTTCAGTTTCTGTACTTCAGTCAAATGCCATGTCATTGCATCTAGAGGACTTGCCTATAGGACCTCAGTTCATATTGTTAGTCATCGCTCCTACTTGTCGAGTGTAATGGCTGAGCAAGGCGTAGTAGGTTCTTTTTACGTATAGGGGGTGCCCTGTTGGGGACAAGAATTGGATTTGGGCCTGGTCAATTGGATCGTTCTAGCTGCTGCTGGGCCCTAGTTGCATCAGAAGAATTTCTGAAGGCCCAGGACATATTTGGGTTCATATCCGTATGATATTTTCTCGATATTAACTTAATTGGGATGTATATTTGTTCTTCTTTCTCTTTGGTCTGTAATAATCATGTATAAACAGATATGGAGACATAGTGAATATGGGGTTGAGTTTTATTCTATACATGCTATGGAGTAGAAAACATGCTATAGGTTATTAATTTTTCAACATGCTATGTGCTTCTTCACATTTAGAAATATGCCTATAAGAAGTTAACTTATGCCGTTTATATGCTACTATGTTTATACATTAGAAATCATGTCTATAGGATTTAATATAACTTTAATATGTTCAATTTAGAAATCATGCCTATAGGGGTTCAAATAGAACTACGATATTTATTTTCAAGATACGTTTGGCGATTCTATTTGCACGTGTATTCATCTATAAATCATGCTTATAGTGTGTAATATGGTTTTACTTCTTTCACAACCTAGAAATCATAAATATAGGGACACAATGCCACTGTATCATATTATTAGACTGTTTTACACGCCTATTAAATTCAAATCAATTCTAACCAGACCACTGTCTTACTCAATTCATTGGGATAGATAATATGCCTATAGAGTTCTAATATTAATCGGGCTTGTGCTTCAATTCAGTTTCATGCCAAATTCATCACTCACTACTCACTAGTAATCTTGTCCAGAGGGTTAATTAAGCAAACTGTTAGTTCGATAAATCATTATGTTAACCCCGTGACTATCCATACTTAATCGTTATCCATTTTATTTGAGCGTCTACTTGGGAGGACAACTTGAGCTTTTGCTTGATTGTACGCGACTTGTTCAAGTCCAACTTATTTATCCTTATTATGTGACCCTAATAAGTAAATAGAATAGAAAACTTACGTATTTTTCTTAAGTCTAGAACCATTTTTTAGATAGTGTCCAATGCCTCCTGGACTATAGAAAGGGATGAGTAGATCAATTAAGACACGATTTAGGATCAAATAATGTGCTTTAGGTAAACAACTTAAAAATGATAATGAGGATAGTGGAGATGATATACAAATTATCCGTTGCACTTTAGTTATAAAACGTCTTAGCATATTTTGCACGAGAGTTGATCCATTAGGCTTAAAAACTTAGATCCCCTTTAATAATAATCTCATTTATGCTTATGATTGCCCCTGATTACTATTCTTCCTTTTGTATGTCGAGCATTTGAGTATCTCTTTAATTGGGCTTATGTGATTATTTAGTTACCTTTGATTGATTTACATGATTAGTCACATAGATTTATTAGTTCGTTTATATCTCAATAATCCCAAATAGTTTAAAATTCGGACTGGACCACAGTTGTGTACCTTGAAGAGTGCTTAATACCTTTTTTTCGAGGTAATTTGAACCCTTACACGATTTTTGGTTGCACAAACTAGTTTTAACCGAGTTACTTGCAAATAGGTGTTCTAACGCACCTTAAAATCATTAGGTGACAACTCTTCTCTTTTAATCTCGTTTAAAAGAGTTATCATATGTCGAAACCCGCTTTCTCGAGAAAATGAGGCGCGACAGCATGACGACTTTGCTGAGGATTATTTAGGTTCCTACCATATCGGGTTTTATATGAATTGTTTTGGGTTTTATCTGGTTGTTGCTATTGGATTATTTCCTTTGTCTCTTTCCACGTACCTCCCTTTCCCTTTTTCCTTATTTATTTTCAATTTACAATTATGTCGCCCTTGTAGTTTTATTACTTCCCACGCTTATCAAATTGCCTATTTTATTCACTTTATTTTTAAGACCTATGCTAACTAATTTTCTTTTCTTTTGTTGTTTTATTTATTGCTTTTTCTTAAAAGTTGTGTTTTATTATTTTTTATATTTGACTATTTAACTATGTGTTACCACTTTTTGCTATCATTTGTTAAGCATGTTTTCAATATCATACTCCACTCATACCTTTTTTTAAATATAAGCGGATACCTTGATGAGTGACTGCGTCTTCAAAAAAAATACTCTTAATTGGGAAGGCTTTTTTACGTAAGACTAGTTGATCAACGGTGTATTCGATGGTCACGTGGCTACCCCTCTTAAGTTGTCCGCTTGGGAGTATCCATAAGTCCTAAAGGAATGCAACTTTGGTAGAGTCTATACATTGCCTATAGGTGCATGCATCATGTTGAACCTAGGATGCATATATACCCTTGGCGTATTAAGTCTATTTAGATAATTCAAATCCCACCAAAGGGGTCCTGATGACACCTAACCTCCGAGAATAGGTAAGCCAAACACATTAACAACATTAAATCATTAAAATATGAGATAATAAGGCTGAATTTAATATAACAACAAAAATAGTGTTAAAATAAGCCCAAAAATGGCAATACACAATACAACTTCACAGAACTAGGTAGTACAGAGTCATGAGATCTAACCAGAATACACAAAGGAGTCTCAAGTACAATACTATTTTTTGTGAAAATAACAGCATCAACATAAAGGATGGGACTCCAAGAACTGCGACGGCCATGCAACATTACCTTGAATCCTCGCGATCAGTGTATGCACTTACTCCCTAGGTCCGCTACCTCCAACACCCGGATCTGCACAAAATATGCAGAAGTATATTATGACTATACCATAATCAATACCCAGTAAGTATCAAGACTAACCTCGGTGAAGTAGTGGCGAGGTTCAAGTCATGTGATACTCACTAGTCAAAGAACATGTGCAATATATCAATAACTGTCAGCAAAAATAAATAACGGAATATGACACCACAATCTCGTAAAAATATGTGATAACAACTCAACGTAGAAAAATCTATTTTTGACAACAAATCATTTTTATAGAAATAGAGGCATATGATAGCATGTAAAATACAACTTGCAACTTGTTAAAATATATGATGAAGGTTAAAGAAAATATGTACATGATCAAAAATATCACCCCTGTTTCGTCACATGAATATCATCAAGAAAATTACCCTCAAACCATCACATAAACATCATCAAGAATGCCATCCTTATTTTGCCACATGTGCAATAATCAAGAAATTCCATCCTTATTCCCCACATACGCATGATCTAGATCACCGCCTTTATTTTGCCACATGTGCAAACCCGAGAACATGTAATGAACAAATCGATCGTTTTGAGTTTTAATGTTCCGTTCGGTGGTTCGAGGTCTTGAGTGACATCATATTGTGTATTATGACTTGCGTACATGGTCAGATTCGATTTTCGGATGATTCGAGATCTATTTTGGTGAGTGATTCTTATTTTAGAAGCTTAAGTTGGGAATGTTGATCGAGGTTTGACTTATGTAAAAATAACCCCTAAACGGTGTTTTAATGGCTCCAGTAGGTTCTTATCGTGATTTTGGACTTGGGCGTATGTCCGAAATCGAATTTGAAGGTCCGTAGGTTGATTTGTGTTGTTTTGCCAAAAATTAGAAATTTAAAGGCTTAGAATTTTGATAAGTTTGACCGTAGGCTGATTTCATAGCTATCATGTTTGAATTTCTATTTGAGACTTGGAATAGGTTTGTTTTATTATTTGAAACTTGTCCGCAAAGTTTGGCGCCATTGCGAGTTGATTTGATATGAATCAGATGCGCGGTTGTGTTTTTAGAAGTTCTTGAGTTTCATGTGTGTTGGAGGTCTATTCATGGTTTCTAATGTTATTTTGATGATTTGATTGTGCGAGCGAGTTCATGTTATGTTGTTAGACTGGTATTGATGTTTGGTTTGGAGCCCTGAGGGTTCGGGTGAGTTTCAGACGCGTTTAAGAGAGTTCATAAAAGGTTCAGATTTTGCTGGTGTTGTGATCTTGCATTTGCGAGAAATATGTCGCATTTACGACACCCGCATTTGCGAGTTCTTCTTCTTTTTTCAATGTACTTTGTGGACTTAATAGTTCGCATTTGCAAACTCCTTATCGCATTTGCTATAATGGCATGGGCTGGGGGAGGGATCGCTTTTGCGACCAAGTGGCCGCTTTTGCGAAATGTTCAGAATTCGCATTTGCATACTATTGGTCGCATTTGGGACGACAGCAGGGGTGTGACGGTCTTCGATTTTGCGATCATTTCCTCGCATTTGCGGGGCTCACATTTGCAAACCCCAGGTCGCATTTGCGACACCTGCGACTGGACATAAGAGTTGAGGGACGAGATTTTAGTCTCATTTTCATATCTTTGAACCTTATGCTCGGTAGGAGGCGACTTTGAAGAGGAATTTTTATCTACAATCATTGGTTAAATAATTTTGATCAATTGTCAACTATTTTACATGATTATATATGAGATTTAACATCAAATTTATGAGAATCAAAGTGAAATTTTGAGAAATTTTGTCTAAGTTTTGAAAAAAAAGAATTTGAATTTTGAGAGTCGATTTGGACTCGGATTTTGAAATAAAATACATATATGGACTCATGGGGTTATGGGTAGTCAGAATCTACCCTTGGACCCGGGTTTTGACCGGACGGGCCCGGGGTTGACTTTTGTTAACTTTTGAGGTATTATGCAAAAATCATAGCTTTATTTATTGGAATTAATTTCTCTTGCATTATTTGATGTTATTAAGTCGATTTTGGTTAGATTTGAGCCGAGCGGAGGTTAATTGTAAACAAAAAGCTATTTTAGAGTATTGATTGAGGGCTTTTGAGGTAAGTATCTTGCCTAACTTTGGGTGTTGGAACTACCCCGTAGGGATTGGTTTGTTTGCACTATTTGAATTACGTGAAAGATGTGTACTCGAGATGATGAGTGTGTACACAGATTTATATGTGGAAATTTGTCCGGTTTAAACTCTTAGGGTCCTCATGCACACTAAATTGAAATTGCTCTATCATGTTAGGTCCTCCATTGTTAAATTCACTCTTATATGCCTTATTTAAAGTTGTTGATTCATGTCCTATCTTTTGTTGCCAAATATAATCATACATGCTTTAATTATAATTGTTGCCTTTTTATTATTACATGTTTCATAGTTAATTATCCTTAATTGAAGTTATTGTCATATGTTATCTCTTCTGTAATTGATTATCCTTAGTTGAAGTCGATGTTATATGTTCTCTCTCTTATTGTTGAACAACTCTTACTTGAAGACATTATTACTTGTTATGTATTTCATTGTTGAGCTTATTCTTCCGCTTCATTGTATTGTCGTGATTCTTGTGTTGATTTACTTGTCGTACCCTCGTGTTATTATTTTTCTTGTTGCACTCGGTGTTGTTGAGCCGTGGGCTATGTGTGGTTGTGGTATTGGAATTGTTGTTGTGGACATGTTGTGGTATACGGGCTTATGTGGTGCTGGTTGTTATATTATGTTGTTATGTTTTTGGCACTTGTGTTATTGTTGAGAGGATTGTCGAGGTATTCGCATTTGAGTTGTCCGTGTTATATATGTTAGTTTTGCGCATGTGGCGAGACAAAGTGGGATAATTATTATACGCATGTGGTGAGACAAGACGTGCATTTACTTTATTATTGCGCACGCAACGAGACAAGGGGCTATGTCGGGGATGATTTGTGATGGCCTGAGGGCATTGTTATTGATGATATTTGTGTTGTGGTGTGCCTACCTTGTGTGAGTCATGCATAATACAGTTTTTTTGTGTTTTTTTCCAATGTGCCATTCAGTGTCTCTGACCTTACTTGTTGACTCGAGCTATGATAGTACACTTGCACAAGCATACACCGTAATCTATCATTTATATCAGTCCAAGAATATGAACCTTGATGTTGTTGATAATTTACATGTATTCTTGTATACCTGCTTCCCGTACATGAGTTGTATTATTTGGCACGTGAGTTGTCCGTGCGGATATAAGATATTGTTACTATTAGCACGTGAGTTGCCCATGCAGATATGAGGTATTAATGGTATTGGCACGTGAGTCGTCCGTGCAGCACGTGAGATGTCTATGCGGTTGTGATTGGCAATGTGGACACAAGATGCCAAGTGATTAGGGTTCACTATTCGGAACCCTTGATTTGTGATTATGAGGTATGGTACCTCGGGGTAATTCTTGTATAAACCTTGTGTGTAAGCGGTTGATTATTGGGTTGTTACTTGTTTTCCTTACTTGGTTTCACTGGACTTTAACTGTATTCTATTTACTTTATAGTGTTATTACCTGTTTGCTCCTTGTTGCTAATTGTTGCTTCTAGTTTCCATTTGCAAGTATTGTATTGTTATTCTTATCATGTTTAGCTTTATATTGACGTTGTTCCCTGTTAGTTTTATATTCATACTTGTACATGTTATTATGTCTCGTAGGTGTCTTGACTGTTACTCGTCACTACTCCACCGAGGTTAGTCTTGATACTTACTGGGTAATGTTGTGGTATACTCATGCTACACTTGCTGCAGATTTTTGTGCAGACCCAGGTATCTCAGAGCGTGCTAGTCATTAGTTAGCTGATCGAGTATAGCTGTGGAGACTTCAAGGTATACCTGGCGTCGCTTTCGCAGGCCTCACAGTCACCTTTTGAAGTTTTACTCTGTACTGTTTATTTCTATTTCGGAACAATTTTACTTAGAGATTTTCTAGTGAACTTAGTAGAGCTTATAACTTGTACTACCGGTTTTGGATGTTGTATATCTACTTTGGATTGTTGGCTTGTATAGAAATATTTGGTTCATATTTAATAGTTGATTGGTTAGAGACTAGGTGCCATCACGACTCCTATGGAGGGATTTTGGATCGCGACAAGTTCGTATCTGAGCTCTAGGTTCATAGGTGCTACGAGTCATAAGCAAGTTTTGTAGAGTCTTGCGGATCGGTACAGAGACGTCTGTACTTATCTTTGAAAGGCTACAGAACTATTAGGAAACTTCACTTCTTTCATTCCTGTCACGCCCAAAAATCGAGGAGCGCGACTGGCGCTCAACCGAGTGAACCCGACCGAGCAAGCCTGTTAGATTTCATTCTACGCAAACTCATCCACAAATGGAGATAATACATATTTTCATTAATTAGACAAAATGGTGTTCACGTCTACAATACCAATTCATTTCCAATAGCTTCATCATTTTTAAAGTCTCAATGGACAAGTAATACAACCATAACATAACATATTTTGTCTTCCCCAACACCAATACACAACCCACACTATGTCTACGGAGCCTCTATAGATAAAGATAAGTACAATGATAATGCCGGCAACAAGGCACCGGCTATACCTCAAACAGAATACACAAAGAACAAAAGATACATGACCCCGAGATAAAGTGGGGCTCACCAAGTCAGCTGGGAAGAAGGTGTACTGCTATCACTGATCAATATCTCCAGCTGTGGAACCACCTCCATCTATTTAAAAGATGCAGCGCCCCCGGCAAAAGGGACGTTAGTACCGTCGAATAGTACTAGTATGAAAATTAAACACTAATTTAAGAATTTAGAAATACAAGATGAATATGATGAACCAGTGCAGCAATAGAATATGATAACCGTTTAAACCATAGAAAGCTTATTAAAAGCTATCAATAACATTTATAGGATTTATGATGAGATCCTCTGTAACCATCTTCACACAAAGCGGCCCCGCCGCCTCACCCGATGTATGCAGGTGGAGGTGTATGTACAATACCACAACTCTACTCAAGCGGCCCTACCGCCTTACCCCAATGTATGCGGGTGGATGTATAACCACAGTACCAAGAACCTACACAAGCGGTTATGTCGCCTCACCCCAATATTTGCAGGTGGAAATGTATCAACGATACCAATACTAACACAAAGCGGCTATGCCGCCTCACCCCAATGTATGCGGGTGGAGGTGCATCAACGATACCAATACCAACACAAAGTAGCTATGCCGCCTCACCCCAATATATATATGTGGGTGGTGGTTCCACAACAATGCCAAACTATACACAAAGCGGTCGTACCGCCTCACCCCAATGTATGCGGGTGGAGGTGCAGTCCCACAATACCACAATCCCTACACAAAGCGGTCATGCCGCCTCATCCCAATATATATGCGGGTGGAGGTGTATCACAATCACAATATCTATACCCTAATCCCCACACAAAGCGGTCATGCCGCCTTACGCCAATGCATACGGGTGGAGGTGTATCACAATCATAATCTCTACACAACTTGGCATAATAACTTTCACATAAATCATGACTAGAAATTATAACATGTGGATACATAATCCATAGTTTGGGACACATCCTCAATTTATAATGCAATATGATAAGAGAATTTGAAACATGAATTGAACATATATCTTCATCACAAAACTTATCGGAATACTCCATTTATAATCAACATCTCAGAACTTACAAGGATATTGGGAATTCCAATTCTTAATGAAGAGTTTAGCCAACATACCTCACTTGAGCTTCCTTACACTCTAAATGTTCCCAAATTCTTAGCAACTTCAATCTATTTTAGAAATATAACAAACTAAACCAAAATTAGGAAGATGATCATGGTTCTAGCTCATTTGAGCATTTTATCAAACACTAGGTGTGCACAAGGTTTCAAGGTCTTTTTATGGAGGATTCCATCATCCCATAACCCAATCTTTACCATGCTTAGTTCAAAAATCTTCCTACACCCCTTGATATCACATGCATGTAAAATAATCAACTCTCATGCCCAAATATTATCTTGCTAATTACCCATTTTCAGATGATTTCGAAATTAGGGTTTAGGGTGTAGAATCTTACCTCTAGGATGAAGACCTAGTGAGCTTGCCTTCTTAATCTTCCAAAACTTGAGCAAGAATTGAAGAACAATTATTGAAGAACACCTTCTCACTCTAGGGCACTCTCTCACACTCTAAAATGTCAGATTATCTCTCAAAAATGGTCCAAAACGTGTATTTAACAAAGTAGGGTCGGGTTTTAAAAATCCAAAAATGAAGCTCCGGAACAGGTTCTGCCGTCGCATATGCAACCGCATAATGGTTATGCGGACCGCATATCGGTCGCATAATTGGATACAAAATAGCCAAAAGAACTGCCTGTGTATGTTTTCACTATGCGGTCCGCATAATGCACTGCATAACAGTTATGCGGTCGCATAGTCGACCGCATAGCTGCTTCCAGAATGGCCCTCTCCTGCTCACTTTTGCGGCCATTATGTGGCCCGCAGAGTGATTATGCGGTCGCATATGGACCGCATAAACGCACTTTTCCGGCAAAAAATTTTCTTTACTTTCCTGTGCATTGTTCAACCCAAAAAGTCCGAGCCGTGGCGAGCAAGCTCGCTGCGAAGAATTTCTATAATCTTCAAACACGTAAGCCTAGTCCGACACCATAAAACATTATTTTATTTGCAAATTTTACCAGGCCTTACACTTAAGTACTTTGAAATTTTTTGGGGTGTTACATTCTCCCCCGCTTAGGATCATTCGTCCTCGAATGAGGGTCAAATTCTGTTATTAGCATCTTATGCAACTCAGTTTTTCATACCATACAACAGCAACCCCAAATTTGACTAACTCCCTAAATTTCCAAAAATTTCGCCAGAGTTTCCTTTGTAACTAGGCCTATCCACCTATCAGAGAGCCCCAGAAACACATCCTAACAACATATACGTATGCTTACGACGTAACATAATACAAAACAACACCAACTGTGGCCTCACAAGCAATTATATTAACAGAACGGAACACCCTTAACATCAAATGTACAAATCATACATAATTCATAGAAAGCAACTCTTAGAATTTTTTCATAGATCACAACTTTATAAATATATGTTCATTCAAACAAATAAGGATACTTTTTCTTCATTTCTTCCTCGGCCTCCCAAGTAGCCTCTTCAACTTGTTGGTTTCGCCATAGCACTTTTACAGATGTAATTTCTTTATTTCTCAACTTTCGGACTTGCCTATCAAGAATGGCAACTGGAATTTCTTCATAAGTCAATTTCTCATTTACCTTAATAGTCTCAACTGGAACAATGAGTGTCGGATCTCCAACTACTTTCTTCAACATAGACACATAAAACACCGACTGTACTAATGACATCTCGGGTGGTAGCTCAAGCTTGTACGCCACCTCACCGATCCTCTGAATGATTTTGTACATTCCGACAAAACTCGGACTCAATTTCCCTTTCTTACCAAATCGCATTACCCCTTTCATGGGGGAAATTTTTAAGAATACCCAATCATCTTCTTTGAACTCCAAATCCCTACGAAGAACATCCGAATAGGATTTTTGATGACTCTGAGCAGTCTTTAACCGCTCCTTAATGATTTTAATTTTTTCCATAGCCTGATGCACGAGGTCTGACCCTATCAACTCTGCTTCCCTAATTTCTAACCACCCAATGGGAGATCTACATATCCTACCATATAAAGACTCGAACGATGCTATTTGAATGCTAGCATGATAGCTATTGTTATATGCAAATTATATGAGTGGAAAATGATCATCCCAGCTAGCTTTGAAGTCTAGAACACAAACGCGCAACATATCCTCAAGCGTTTGAATAGTCCGCTCTGCCTGCCCGTCAGTCTGTGGGTGAAAGGCTGTACTAAGATTCACCTGAGTACCCAAACCTTGCTGAAATTTCTTCCAAAAATTAGCAGTGAATTGTGCTCCCCGATCAGAAATGATGGAAACTGGGGTGTCATGCAACCTGACTATTTCTTTGATATACAATTGAGCATACTGCTCCACTGTGTTGGTAGACTTAATCGGCAAAAAGTGTGCTGATTTCGTGAGTCGATCCACAATCACCCAAATTGAGTCAAACTTACGCGGAGTGCGCGATAATCCTACCACAAAGTCCATATTAATCATTTCCCACTTCCACATTGGAATTTCTATATTCTGTGCCAACCCATCGGGCCTTTGGTATTCGTCCTTCACTTTCTGACAATTTGGACATCTTGCCACAAAATCTGCCACATTCCTCTTTATATCTTTCCACCAATAGACTTCCTTAAGGTCATGATACATTTTCATAGAACATGGGTGCACGGAATACCTAGAAGTGTGAGCTTCAGTCATAATTCTTTCACGGAGACCATCCACATTTGGAACACAGAGTCGCCCTTGGTACCTTAGTGTACCATCATCCATGCCAAGAGAAAAGGCCATGGTCTTATGTTTATGAATCCCTTCTTTCAACTACACCAATAATGGATCATTGTATTGCTTCTCTTTGACTTCCACAACAAGCGATGATTCAGCCCTATTTTGCAAAATTACCCCTCCTTCACTAGAGTCCGCAAGACGAACTCCCAAACTAGACAATCGTTGAACTTCCTTGGCTAATGGCCTCTGATATGCCTCCAATTGAGCCAAATTACCCATAGATTTTTGGCTAAGAGCATCAGCCACAACATTGGTATTTCCTGGATGATATAGAATATCAATGTCGTAGTCCTTGAGTAACTCAAGCCATCTTCTCTGCCTCAGATTCAATTCTTTCTGCTTGAAAATATATTGAAGGCTCTTATGATCCGTGAATATATCAATATGGACCCCATATAAATAATGACGACAAATTTTCAATGCAAATACCACTGCCGCAAGTTCTAAATCATGTGTTGGATAGTTCTTTTCATGATTCTTTAGTTGCCTAGAAGCATAAACTATCACCTTCCCATGTTGCATTAATACACACCCAAGCCCGATTTTTGAAGCATCACAATATACCACAAATCCATCTATACCCTCTGGTAGAGTCAACACCGGCGCCATAGTCAATCTTGCTTTCAATTCCTAGAAACACTTTTCACAAGCATATGACCATTGGAACTTAATTGCCTTCTGCGTCAATTTAGTCAATGGAGAGGCAAGAGTAGAAAACCCCTCCACAAACTTTCTATAATATCCAGCTAAGCCTATGAAACTGCGAATCTCTGTTGGAGTTGTAGGCCTCGGCCAATTCTTCACAGCCACAATTTTCTAAGGATCAACCTTAATCCCCTCATTAGAGACAACATGACCCAAGAATGTGACAGACTCGATCCAAAATTCACATTTCGAAAATTTCGCATACAACTGGTGTTGATACAGAGTCTGCAACACTGCCCTGAGGTGACCGGCATGGTCCTCTCGATTGCGTGAATATACAAGAATATCGTCAATAAACACTATCACAAAAGAATCGAGGTATGGCTTGAAAATGCGATTCATAAGATCCATGAAGGCTGCTGGGGCATTTGTTAGCCCAAAAGACATTACCCAAAATTCAAAGTGCCTATACCGGGTTCTGAAAGCTATTTTTGGAATATCCCGCTCCCTGATCTTCAATTGGTGATACCCGGATCGTAAATCAATTTTGGAGAAGTACCTAGCACCTTGCAATTGGTCAAACAAGTCATCTATCCTTGGCAGTGGGTACTTATTCTTGATTGTTACCTTATTAAGCTGCTGATAGTCAATACACATTCTCAGTGACCCATATTTCTTCCTTACAAAAAAGACTGGTGCGCCCCAAGCCGACACACTTGGATGGATAAAACCCTTTTCTAACAAATCTCTCAATTGTTCCTTTAGCTCTTTCAATTCTGCCGGTGCCATTCTATAGGGTGGAATAGATATAGGATGCGTGTCTGGCATCACATCAATCCCAAAATCAATCTCCATGTATGGTGGGATCCCAGGGAGTTCATCCGGAAATACTCTCGAAAATTCATTCACAACAGGCACGGACTCAAGCGTAGGTGCCTCAACATCGGTGTCCGTAACCCGGACCAAATGGTAAATACATCCCTTGTTGATCATCTTTGTGGCCTTAAGGTAGGAAATAAACCTACCCTTTGACAGCACATCATCACCCTTCCTCTCAATAACTGGCTCGTTTGGAAATTCGAACCTAACAGTTCTGGTTCGGCAATCAAGCTTGACGAAACATGAATAAAGCCAATCCATCCCCATTATCACATCAAAATCGGCCATTCTCAATTCAATAAGATCGGCCACGGTGTCTCGACCACGCAATGTGACAACACAATCCCTATAAACCCGCGCGGCCAAAATAGACTCACCAACCGGAGTAGATACAGAGAACGGCTCATAAAGTTGTTCTGGTTCTATCCCAAATTCCATAGCAACATAAGGTGTGACATAAGACAAAGTGGAACCGGGATCAATAAGAGCATATACATCATGAGTTTGGACAGTCAATATACCTGTGACAATATCTGGAGAAGCCTCTGATTCCCGACGTCTCTGCATAGCATAAAATCTACTGGGTCCTCCCGAATTCTGTGCACCACGCCATGCGGGTGCTAGGGTGCCTCGAGCTGGAGGTGCTGTGGATATAGTAGCTGCAGAATTAGCTGGCTGTGCCGCACCTCTGCTCATATTTCGGCGGGACGAGCGACAATCTCTTTTAATGTGACCCCTCAAACCACACCTATAGCATACTGGTAGGTCCATAAAACAGGACCCAAAGTGCATCCTTCCACACTTAGGGCATGGAATTCTCCGCTGATGAAACCTTCTGTCAGGCCGACCCTGCTGGTGGGGTCCCCTGTTGCCCTGACTGGGTCCAGATGACTGTGCACCCATCGAAGACTGGGCGAATGATTGGGATGGTCCTGATGACACTCCCCTGAATGCCAACCTACCACCACCACCACCGGAAGAACCACCAAAGTTCCCTACGTACCGGGCCTTGCTGCTACTATGACACTTTATTCTATTCTTCAATTTGCGGGTCTTTGTGGCTTGAGCAAATGCCACCATCTTACCATAGTTCATATCGGAATTCAAGGTAGCTGTAGAGGCCTTATTGATAACTAAGGGGCTAAGGCCCTGTACAAACCGGCGCACTCTAGCCTCCATAGTTGGCAACCTTGGACACGCGCGCAAACTCCATATGGTACTCTCACACATTCATACTACCCTACTTCAGGATTTTAAACTCAGCGGCACGAGCTGCCGTAGTTTCGGCAGGAAAGAAATGATCCATAAAGGCATCTGTGAACTCACCCCACCTCGTCGGAGGGCTTCCCTCCTCACGGGATTCCTCCCACAACTTAAACCAAGAGTAGGCCATTCCTTTTAGACGGTAGGAGGCCAACTCTACTCCCTCAGTCTCTGTAGTATGCATAACCCGGAGAGTTTTGTGCATCTCATCAATGAACTCCTGAGGGTCCTCCTCGGGATCAGCACCCGTAAACACTGGAGGATCTAACTGAAGAAACTTGTTCACCCTGAAACTAGAAAATTCCTCTGGATGACTGGAAGAAGTAGGCCCAACACTCGATCTATGGGCCTGAGAAGCCACTATTTATGTCAACATCTGTATGGCTCCCCTAATATCAATATCAGACACACCAGAATCGAAAGCTAGAGCTGGAGGTGGTACTGGAATATCAGTTGGAGGGACCGTTGCACCCTCAGTAGGTGTAGGGACAGGTGCGGTCTGATCAGTTATAGAAGAGTCAGGCAATGTAGTAATTGGAGGAATATCCTCACTCCTCGGGTGCTCACCCGCATCATCAATTATAGGGTCAACTGTCATTCCTAGGGTGGCATTGGCTCTTTGGCCAGTTCTTGCCTTCTTCTTAGGTGCCATGTACTGAAAATTAGAGTAACGCGGGAGTTAAAGGAGGAACAATCTTACAACCAGCTTTATCGCACGATCAAGAACATGAAAGAGGGGTATTATTCCTAAATGCCCATGTAGCATCCTAATTATAGATGTGGTCGACCACACACTGATAATAAGGACTCTACTAGACACGGCTCCGAGACATCCTAGGACACTTTAAAACCTTAGGCTGTGATACCAAGTTTGTCACGCCCCAAAATTGAGGAGCGCGACTGGCGCTCAACCGAGTGAACCCGACCGAGCAAGCCTGTTAGATTTCATTCTACGCAAACTCATTGACAAATGGAGATAATACATATTTTCATTAATTAGACAAAATGGTGTTCACGTCTATAATACCAATTCATTTCCAATAGCTTCATCATTTTTAAAGTCTCAATGGACAAGTAATACAACCATAACATAACATATTTTGTCTTCCCCAACACCAATACACAACCCACACTATGTCTATGGAGCCTCTATAGATAAAGATGAGTACAATGATAATGCCGGCAACAAGGCCCCGGCTATACCTCAAACAGAATACACAAAGAACAAAAGATACATGACCCCGAGATAAAGTGGGGCTCACCAAGTCAGCTGGGAAGAAGGTGTACTGCTATCACTGATCAATATCTCCAGCTGTGGAACCACCTCCATCTATTTAAAAGATGCAGCGCCCCCGGCAAAAGGGACGTCAGTACCGTCGAATAGTACTAGTATGAAAATTAAACACTAATTTAAGAATTCAGAAATACAAGATAAATATGATGAACCAGTGCAGCAATAGAATATGATAACCGTTTAAACTATAGAAAGCTTATTAAAAGCTATCAATAACATTTATAGGATTTATGATGAGATCCTCTGTAACCATCTTCACACAAAGCGGACCCGCCGCCTCACCCGATGTATGCAGGTGGAGGTGTATGTACAATACCACAACTCTACTCAAGCGGCCCTGCCGCCTTACCCCAATCTATGCGGGTGGATGTATAACCATAGTACCAAGAACCTACACAAGCGGTTATGTCGCCTCACCCGAATGTTTGCAGGTGGAAATGCATCAACGATACCAATACTAACACAAAGCGGCTATGCCGCCTCACCCCAATGTATGCGGGTGGAGGTGCATCAACGATACCAATACCAACACAAAGTAGCTATGCCGCCTCACCCCAATATATATATGTGGGTGGTGGTTCCACAACAATGCCAAACTATACACAAAGCGGTCATACCGCCTCACCCTAATGTATGCGGGTGGAGGTGCAGTCCCACAATACCACAATCCCTACACAAAGCGGTCATGCCGCCTCATCCCAATATATATGCGGGTGGAGGTGTATCACAATCACAATATCTATACCCTAATCCCCACACAAAGCGGTCATGCCGCCTCACCCCAATGCATGCGGGTGGAGGTGTATCACAATCATAATCTCTACACAACTTGGCATAATAACTTTCACATAAATCATGACTAGAAATTATAATATGTGGATACATAATCCATAGTTTGTGACACATCCTCAATTTATAATGCAATATGATAAGAGAATTTGAAACATAAATTGAACATATATCTTCATCACAAAACTTATCAGAATACTCCATTTATAATCAACATCTCAGAACTTATAAGGATATTGGGAATTCCAATTTTTAATGAAGAGTTTAGCCAACATACCTCACTTGAGCTTCCTTACTCTCTAAATGTTCCCATATTCTTAGCAACTTCAATCTATTTTAGAAATATAACAAACTAAACCAAAATTAGGAAGATGATCATGGTTCTAGCTCATTTGAGCATTTTATCAAACACTAGGTGTGCACAAGGTTTCAAGGTCTTTTTATGGAGGATTCCATCATCCCATAACCCAATCTTTACCATGCTTAGTTCAAAAATCTTCCTACACCCCTTGATATCACATGCATGTAAAATAATCAACTCTTATGCCCAAAAATTATCTTGCTAATTACCCATTTTCAGATGATTTCGAAATTAGGGTTTAGGGTGTAGAATCTTACCTCTAGGATGAAGACCTAGTGAGCTTGCCTTCTTAATCTTCCAAAACTTGAGCAAGAATTGAAGAACAATTATTGAAGAACACCTTCTCACTCTAGGACACTCTCTCTCTCACTCTAAAATGTCAGATTATCTCTCAAAAATGGCCCAAAACGTGTATTTAACGAAGTAGGGTCGGGTTTTAAAAATCCAAAAATGAAGCTCCGAAACAGGTTCTGTCGTCGCATATGCGACCGCATAATGATTATGCGGACTGCATATCGGTCGCATAATTGGTTACAAAATAGCCAAAAGAACTGCTTGTGTATGTGGTCGCATAGTCGAACGCATAGCTGCTTCCAGAATGGCCCTCTCCTGCTCACTTCTGCGGCCATTATGCGGCCCGCAGAGTGATTATGCGGTCGCATAATGGATAGCATAAACGCACTTTTCCGGCAAAAATTTTCCTTTACTTTCCTGTGCATTGTTCAACCCAAACCACGTAAGCCTAGTCCGGCACCATGAAACATTATTTTCTTTGCAAATTTTACTAGGCCTTACACTTAAGTACTTTAAAATTTTTCGGGGTGTTTTAATTCCTATCATGCGAGTTTATTGATTTCGGAGTTTGAGCCTTAGTCATTCTATTCTCTCACAGATGGTGAGGGCACAACTGCAGTTACTGATGACGCTACCCCCATAGTCAGTGTTGCTAGGGGCCGGGTAGAGGCCGAGGCCGAGGAGGAGCTTTTGCTACAGATAGAGCACCTTCCAGAACAACAGCTTAGGAGCCGTCGGTAGCTCTGGTTGGAGAACAGGCACCAGGGGCGCCTGTTGCTTCCCCTGGACTTCAGGAAACTTTAGTGCAGTTCCTGCCTATGTTTGGTACATTGGTTCAGGCAGGATTGATTTCAGTTGCACCAGCTACTTCACAGACCCGGGGAGGAGCTACGTCTCCTGAATGACCCTTGAATGGTGTTTTAATGGCTCCGATAGGTTCTTATCATAATTTTGGACTTGGGCATATGCCCGAAATCGAATTCGGAGGTCTGTAGGTTGTTTTGTGTTGTTTTGCCGAAAATTTGCAATTTAAAGGCTTAGAATTTTGATAAGTTTGACTGTAGGTTGATTTCATAGCTATGATGTTTGAATTTATGTTTCGGACTTGGAATAGGTTTGTTTTGTTATTTGGAACTTGTCCACAAAGTTTGGCGTCATTGCGAGTTGATTTGATAGGAATCAGACACGCGGTTGTGTTTTTAGAAGTTCTTGAGTTTCATGTTGATTTCATGTGTGTTGGAGGTCTATTCATGGTTTCTAATGTTATTTTGATGATTTCATCGCGCGAGCGAGTTCATTTTATGTTGTTAGACTAGTATTGATGTTTGGTTTGGAGCCCTGAGGGCTCGGGTGAGTTTCAGACGCGTTTAAGAGAGTTCATAAAAGGTTCAGATTTTGCTGGTGTTGTGATCTTGCATTTGCGAGAAATATGTTGCATTTACGACTCCCGCATTTGCGAGTTCTTCTTCTTTTTTCAATGTACTTTGTGGCCTTAATAGTTCGCATTTGCAAACTCCTTATCGCATTTGCTATAATGGCATGGGCTGGGGGAGGGATCGCTTTTGCGACCAAGTGGCCGCTTTTGCGAAATGTTCAGAATTCGCATTTGCATACTATTTGTCGCATTTGGGACGTCAGTAGGGGTGTGACGGTCTTCGATTTTGCGATCATTTTCTCACATTTGCGGGGCTCACATTTGCGAACCCCAGGTCGTATTTGCGACTGGACATAAGAGCTGAGGGACGGGATTGTAGTCTCATTTTCATATCTTTGAACCCTATGCTTGGTAGGAGGCGACTTTGAAGAGGAATCTTTATCTACAATCATTGATTAATTAATTTTGATCAATTTTTAACTATTTTACATGATTATATATGAGATTTAACATCAAATTTATGAGAATCAAAGTGAAATTTTAAGAAAGTTTGTCTAAGTTTTGAAAAATGAGAATTTGAATTTTGAGAGTCGATTTGGACTCGAATTTTGAAACAAAATATATATGGACTCGTGGGGTTATGGGTAGTCAGAATCTACCCTTGGACCCGGGCTTTAACCGGGAGGGCCCGGGGTTGACTTTTGTTAAATTTTGAGGCATTATGCAAAGATCATAGCTTTATTTATTGGAATTGATTTCTATTGCATTATTTGATGTTATTAAGTCGATTTTGGTTAGATTTTAGCCGAGTGGAGGTTAATTGTAAAGAAAAAGCTATTTTAGAGTATTGATTAAGGGCTTTTGAGGTAAGTATCTTGCCTAACTTTGGGTGTTAGAACTATCCCGTAGGGATTGGTTTGTTTGCACTATTTGAACTACGCGAAAGATGTGTACTCGAGATGATGAGTGTGTACACAGATTTATATGTGAAAATTTGTCCGGTTTAGACTCTTAGGGTCCTTATGCACACTAAATTGAAGTTGCTCTATCATGTTATGTCCTCCATTGTTAAATTCACTCTTATATGCCTTATTTGATTGGTTGATTCATGTCCTATCTTTTGTTTCCAAATATAATCATACATGCTTTAATTATAATTGTTGCCTTTTTATTATTATATGTTTCATAGTTAATTATCCTTAATTGAAGTTATTGTCATATGATATCTCTTCCGTAATTGATTATCCTTATTTGAAGTCGATGTTATATGTTCTCTCTCTTATTGTTGAACTACTCTTACTTGAAGTCATTATTACTTGTTATGTATTTCATTGTTGAGCTTATTCTTTCGCTTCATTGTATTGTTGTGATTCTTCTGTTGATTTACTTGTCGTACCCTCGTGTTATTGTTTTTCTTGTTGTACTCAGTGTTGTTGAGTCGTGGGCTATGTGTGGTTATGGTATTTGAATTGTTGTTGTGGACATGTTGTGGTATATGGGCATATTTGGTGCTGGTTGTTATATTATGTTGTTATGTTTTTGGCACTTGTGTTATTGTTGAGAGGATTGTCGAGGTATTCGCATGTGAGTTGTTCGTGCTATTATTATTATTATTATTGATATTTTCAAATGCGGCGTGACAAGGCAGGCTATATATGTTAGTTTTGCGAATGTGGCGAGACAAGGTGAGATAATTATTATTCGTGTGTGGCGAGACAAGACGAGCATTTACTTTATTGTTGCGCATGCAACGAGACAAGGGGCTATATCGGGGATGATTTGCGATGGTCTGGGGGCATTGTTATTGATGATATTTGTATGGTGGTGTGCCTACCTTATGTGAGTCATGCATAATACGTTTTTTTATGTTTTTTCCAATGTGCCATTCGGTGTCTCTGACCTTACTTATTGACTCGAGCTATGATAGTACACTTGCTCAAGCATATACCGTAATCTATCACTTATGTCAGTCCAAGAATATGAACCTTGATGTTATTGATAATTTACATGTATTCTTGTATACCTGCCTCCCGTACATGAGTTGTATTATTTGACACGTGAGTTGTCCGTACGGATATAAGATATTGTTATTGTTAGCACATAAGTTGCCCATGCAGCTATGAGGTATTAATGGTATTGGCATGTGAGTCGTCCGTGCAGCACGTGAGATGTCCATGCGGTTGTGATTGGTAATGTGGGCACAAGATGCCAAGTGATTAGGGTTCGCGATTCGGGACCCTTGATTTGTGACTATGAGGTGTGGTACCTCGTGGTAATTCTTGTATAAACCTTGTGTGCGAGCAGTTGATTATTGGGTTGTTACTTGTTTTTCTTACTTGGTTTCACTGGACTTTAACTGTATTCTATTTATTTTATAGTGTTATTACCTGTTTTCTCCTTGTTGCTTCTATTTGCCATTTGCAAGTATTGTATTGTTATTCTTACCATGTTTAGCTTTATATTGACGTTGTTCCCTGTTAGTTTTATATTTATACTTGTACAGGTTATTATGTCTAGTAGGTGTCTTGACTGTTCCTCGTCACTACTCCACCGAGGTAAGTCTTGATACTTACTGGGTACTGTTGTGGTGTACTCATGATACACTTGCTGCACATTTTTGTGCAGACCCAAGTATCTCAGAGCATGCTAGTCATTAGTTAGCTGATCGAGTATAGCTGTGGAGACTTTAAGGTATACCTGGCGTCACTTTCGCAGGCCTTAGAGTCACCTTTTGAAGTTTTACTTTGTACTGTTTATTTCTATTTCGGAACAATTTTACTTAGAGATTTTCTAGTGAACTCAGTAGAGCTTATGACTTGTACTACCGATTTTGGGATGTTGTATATCTACTTTGGATTGTTGGCTTGTATAGAAATTTTTGGTTCATGTTTAATAGTTGATTGGTTATAGACTAGGTGCCATCACGACTCCTATGGAGGGATTTTGGATCGCGACAAGTTGGTATCAGAGCTCTAGGTTCATAGGTGCTATGAGTCATAAGCAATTTTAGTAGAGTATTGCGGATCGGTACAGAGACGTCTGTACTTATCTTCGAAAAGCTACAGAACTATTAGGAAACTTCACTTCTTTCATTTCTATCGTGCGAGTTTATTGATTTCGGAGTTTAAGCCTTTGTCATTCTATTCTCTCACAGATGGTGAGGACACAACTGCAGTTACTGATGACGCTACCCCCAGAGTCGGTGTTGCTGGGGGCCGGGCAGAGGCCGAGGCCGAGGAGGAGTACGTGCTACATATAGAGCACCTGCCAGAGCAGCAACTTAGGAGCCGCTGGTAGCTCCGGTTGGGGAACAGGCACCGGGGGCGCCTGTTGCTACCCCTGGACTTCGGGAAACTTTAGTGCAGTTCCTGAGCATGTTTGGTACATTGGCTCAGGCGGGATTGATTCTAGCTGCACTACTTCACAGACCCGGGGAGGATCCTCCTACTTACAGTGACCTACTACCGAGGATGCGTAGGGTTTTCTAGAGAAGTGCCACCGTATTCTCCGCACCATGGGTATTGTGGAGATGAGCAGAGGTTCTTTACTACGTTTCAGTTGTATAGAGCAGCATATCAGTGGTGGTAAGCTTATGAGAAGGGTAGGCCAGCGGATGCTTGGACTCAATTTTCAGAGATATTTTTTAGGGAGTTTGTTCCCCAAACCCTCCGGTATGCGTGGCGTACAGAGTTCGAGCAGCCGCACCAGGGCACAATGACACTATCAGAGTACACCATTAGATTCAGTGAGTTGTCCCGTCATGCACCTGCTTTGGTTTCTACAGTTAGAGAGTGAGTCTGCAGGTTCATTGAGGGGCTTAGCTATGATATCCGATTCAGCATGGCTCGGGAGTTGGAGATGGATGTTCCATTTCAGTAGGTGGTAGAGGCCGCTCGTAGATTAGAGTGTATGTGGGGCCAGGAGAGAGAGGACAGGGAGGCTAAGAGGCCTTGTAGACCGGGAGGATCTATCGATCCCCATTTTGGAGGCAGGGTGTGTCATGGTAGAGGTTTTGTGGGTTTTCCAGTTCAGTTTGCACTTCAGGCTTCACGTGGTGCTTCGGATATCCATGGGTCCTAGAGTACCCATACCAGACAGCTTCCACAGCCCCGTCAACGGAGAGGTTGCTTTGAGTGTGGGGATACCAGCCACATGGTGAGAGATTGTCCCAGACTTCGAACGAATGTGTCATAGCAGGGTATTCAGGCTATAAGATTCGTTCCAGTTGCTGCTATACATGCACCACCAGTTAGGGGTGGAGGTCAGGCGGGTAGAGGTCATCCTAGAGGGTGAGACGGGGCCCATTGTTATGGTCCAATTTATTGATAAGATTCACCCTACCTTGCTTTAGATATGGTCATGTTTTGTGATTCTTGTACTTTGTTCATGTGTTCACGCCAGTTAGGGGGTTTTATTATGATAGCTCGTGTCTATCGTACTAGTTTAGTTGCTATTGAGGGTCCTGATACTTGAGTGGATTTCCTGTTAGTTAATACGGTAGGATTTGATGTGATCTTTGGATGGTTTAGCCCGACTTGTGGTTTGGGTGCTCTACAGGTATGGGAAGTTATTACGTGTTGTGGTTTTGGTTCTATGGGATTGAATTAGTAGAGTGTTTTAGATGTTAAGATGTTATCTTACTTGTGATTCTGGGTGGAGGATGGAGCATGGTGTTCTTTGTGGATATGCATGTTTGTACCAGGCTATGTGCCGCGGCGAGGTTAGGTTAGGGTAAGATTTGTTGTGCGTGTGTCTTGTTTCTTCCTTGTGGATTGGATCCGTAATATGGTGTCGATGGGGAGGTGTACCTGTTGGGCGTGTTTTATAGTTCTATCATATGTCTCTATCTTTCCATGTTTATTCATATTCGGATTGTGCTTGTTGGGGATTTGATTGTGATGTATGTGCCCGAGTGTCATTGATGTGGCTCGTTTCTCTGGTGAGTAGTTATGAGTCTCACATGTTTCTTGTGTTATTGTCAGTATTGTGAAGGTCTGAAACAAGGTTCCAATCGGTATGAGTCTGTTTGCCGGTATCGGGCTTGGTATTTGGCAGCTATTGTGGTCAGAGTTGTTGCTACGGGCATATGGGTGATGGGTTATGTCGTGCGGTAGTATCTTGGGGATTATGCATGAGCTTCTGCAGCTAGTTGAAGATTTTACAGATTGTTTGCGTGATGATAGGGCGCTTAGTGGATGTGGAAATTTGATTCTAAGGCTTACCGGCATGAGTAGAAGGAATAATCTTTGGTTGAGATGATGTTGTCGGGCCTATGTGGATTCGGGTGATGTAGGATCACTCGTGGTTACATGTATAGTGATTATATGTAGAGACTTGATGGCTTGGGAAAGACTCTTGGCACGTTCGAGGATGAACGTTTGTTTAAGAGGGGGAGAATGTAACGAACCGACCGGTAATTTTGAGCTTTAACATTCCGTTCAGAGGTTCAAGGTCTTGTGTGGCATCATATTGTGTATTATGACTTGCGTGCATGGTCAGATTTGATTTTCGGATGATTCGGGATCTATTTTGGTGAGTGATTCTCATTTTAGAAGCTTAAGTTGGAAATATTGACCGAGGTTTGACTTTTGTGAAAACAACCCCGGAACAGTGTTTTGATGGCTTCTATAGGTTCGTATCGTGATTTTGGACTTGGGCGTATGCCCAGAATTGAATTCGGAGGTCCGCAGGTTAATTTGTGTTATTTTACCGAAAGTTGTGTAAGGCCCCATAAAATTTCACCTAAAACCCGGGGTTTCGTGGCGCCGAGGTAGAGTAATGTAATTGAGGTCCATAGTAAGGACTTTGTGGGTTGTACAGTACGTCGAGGGATTGAAGGAATCATTTTACAGACCATGGCGTTTCTGCGGTCCACTATACGACCGCAGAACCACTTTGTGGACCGCGGATCGGCCGTAGAGTGAAGCAGAACTTGAGCTAATTTTGAGGACCATTATGCAGCCCATTATGCAACAACATAACCATTTCGCAAGCCGCACAATCCATCGTAGATCCAACATGAGAAAACTTCGGAAGGAGGTTCTGCGGTCCATTATGCGATCGCAGAACTGATCTGCGGACTGCAGATCTATTGCAGACATGTCCAGCCCTGCCCAATTTTAGGACCCTTTCTACGGTCCCCTTTGCGGGCCGCATACCTGTTTTGCAGTCCGGTCTGCGACCGCAGACCCGACTTCGTAGAGTTTAAGTTTTGGAAAATTTCACCCGATCCCATTTTTACAAAAACAACTTGGGGTTTATTTTGGCTGGTCCTATCTGATATTTTAGAGAGAGAAAAAGGATCTAGGGAGAGAAGGAAGGTAACCAACATCTTCATGCTTCAAATTCTTGCTCAAGCTTTGGAGATTCAAGGGAGAAATCTACAAGATCTTCATCTAAGAGGTAAGGTTCTACTCTCTAGCACTAAATTTCAGGATTTGGACTGAAAGTAGGTAATAGGAAGTATGATTCTTGGGTGTGGGAGTTGTCCCATATGCGTGCATGTACCAACAAGGTTTGTGGGGAGGTCATTGAACTAGTATGGGTGAACTCTTGGTGTTGAATTGGTTGTGGGGTGAAGGAAATCTTATAGAAGGACCTTGTAGCTAATTTGCACACATAGTGTTTGATGAAATGCTCAAATGAGCTGAAACCATGAGTATCTTCTAATTATGGTTCAATTTTGTCATGTTTCAAAATAGATTGAAGTTGCTAAGGTTTCCGAAACATTGTAGTCATTTAAGGAATCTCAAGCGAGGTATGTTAGCTAAACTTCTCTCTTAGAATTGAATCCCATGATGTTCTTGTAAATCCCGAGTTGTTCTCTCTCTCTCTCTCTCTCTCTCTCTCTCTCTCTCTCTCTATATATATATATATATATATATATATATATATATATATATATATATATATATATATATATATATATATATATATGTTCAAAATGTGTTTCGGAATATTCTTATCATATTGTATTATTCTTCAGGAGCGTGTTCAAAGCATGAGTTATGTATTAAAATGTTGTGACTTCAAGTCGAGTTCAAATGAAAGCTATTATGCCAAATTGTGTAAGAAATCTCTATGTGCCTAAAACTCTTATTTGCTCACATGTGTATTTAAAATATTGATTTGAAAAGCCTTGTTGTTGATGATCCATGATGATGTTTGAAAGCAGAAGGGGTGAGCATGAAATATGAAATATGGCCGACGTGCAAAGAATGATATTACATTTATGGCCACTAGTGCCAATGAAATGAAAAGAGGTGAAAAGATAATGAAATGATCTGAAAACCCTTTTTTATAATAAACATTTTGGGAGTATCGATAGTCACCGAGGAAGGGTAGGTTGAAATAACCTAACCCCGAAACTACAGTGCCGGTGTAGGAGTGTATTGTGATTATTTCTCCTTATTTGAGATGAGATTGATGTGATGAAATTATTCCCCTTAATTGGGATGAGATGATTGATAGAAAAGGATGATGTCGATCCACACGACATTGTGGTGAGATGGCCTAGTCGATCGGGTCGTGATCGGACGCCAAACCGCACACATGGTGGTGATTGTGCTGGAAATTGTAATTGAAATTACGAATACACCTCCACCCGCACACATTGGGGGTGAGGCGGCAGGGCCGCTTTGTGTAGAGATTGTGATTGTGATTTAATGTCTTTGGGTGAGACGGTGATAAGTGAGGATTTTGACTGCTTATTAGCACCTTTTAGCTTTTGTTTTAGTTCGAAAGTATTGAATTGTGTTCCCGAAACTAATGACATTATGCAAATTGCAGGAACACAGGAAGTTTGGTCTATCACGATGAAATCCGACTATTAAAGGAGTGCTCTAAAGCACAAGGCAATAAAGGGCGTAGAGGAAATTGCGGACCGCAGAATTCCATCTGCGGCCGTAAACCAAGAAGCAAAATTCAACAGAACTTTCAGCAATGTGCGGACCGCACATAAATTGTGTGGCCATAGAATCAAGCTTTTACTGACAAAGATGCAAAGTTTAGAGAATATGCAAGAAGACCAAGTCCTGAAGCCGCACAAGAATGGTGCGTCTGCAAAAGTTTACCTCGTGGCCGCAGTCCAGAAATGTGCGGCCGCAGAAACCTCCTTCCTGCCAACTAAAGAAATCTACGAACCGCACATGGAATTGTACGGCCGCAAAACCTCATGAGGGGCATTTTTGTCCATGATTTTTGGCTCTGTATAAATAGACGAGTTTCACAAAATTAGGTCAAGTTTGAATATTAAAAGTTGTTGTAGCCGTTTCCTTTTACTACTTTAGGAAGTTTTACATTATTTTGGTGTATTAACATTAGATTTCATCATTTTAATCTTTCATTATGGGTTTAATTAGCTTTTCTTCTTTATTCTCTTCAATACCCATTATGAGTAGCTAGATTTTCACTAGGGTTGTGTCCCAACCCTAGTGTGTAAACCTTATGGGTGATTAATTTAATGCTTGTTTATGATTGGATGTTGATTATTTAGCTTAGTTCATGCTTCAATTTTAGAATTAATGGTTGCAAATATTGATTTATGCTTATTTGACTTAGTCTCTACTTGAGAAAAAGAGACCTAATCTAGGATAACTTGGCTAAAAAGGAATTGGGTTAATTGAGAGATTGAATAGCCTAATTAAAGGATTCAAACTAGAGATAGTAAGAACCCGAATTGAGCTCATATCAACTATTTTGTTTGATACCCAATTGTACCTAAGAAAATCAAATTGGGCAAAATCACTCTCTGGTCGAGAGGTATTGAATGGGTGACGTAGAGTTGAGAGCTATAATATACCCCAATCAACAAAATAAGTTTTAACGTCTTTATCCCATTAGGCAAACACCTGATTATGGTCATAGTCCTAGGCCTTTAAACTATTTGGAAAAACATCAAAAACATTCATCTCTAGTTTATTTACCTTAGCTTATAATCATGAGAGTTATAGTAGAAGTAGAAATCAAAACTATGTGTTGGGAGTGCAATTTAGGTAGTCCATTCACTTGCTTCAAATATATACTTCTGACACCCCTTATAACTCACAGTGGATTCGACCCCGACTCATAGTTGGGTAATTATTATTACATATGACCGTATCATATCTCTTATTGAGGTGTGTTGTGGACGTCATCAATTTTTGGCGCCGTTGCCGGGGAGTTAAAAAGGTGTTAGCGATATATTTGGGTGTGTTTTTGGAATATCTTCTTTTCCTTCCGTGTTACTAACTTGTGTGAGAAATTACAGGTACATTCATGGCGAACAATGAGCTCGAAAATTTGCCTTTGGGGGATGTGGAGGTCGAGGACGAGCAACTTGATGAGGTTCCTCTTGAACCTCAAGCCAATAGAAGAGGCCGAGTGTCTCATGAAAATGTCCTCGCTCCACCCCCACCTCCACCACGAGCGGCTCCACACCAGATATTACCCAATGAAGGATATGCAAGTGTAATAGTCCCTCCCCGTATTAGGGCGAGCAACTTTCAAATCACCAATGTGATTCTCACTTTGCTTGAGAAATGGGGTTTTTTCACCGGTGCTCCAACTCAAAATGCGTACAAATATTTGAAGGGGTTTGTGGATACTTATTGGGGGAGCAAACAAACAAATGTCTCCGAGGATGCATTGAGGCTAAGGCTTTTTCCCTTATCTCTATGGGGGAAAGCTTTAGATTGGTTGGAACGTTTGCCAAACCATTCCATTCACACTTGGGATGAGTTGGCGGAAATGTTTATTTCTAAGTTCTTCTCTCCAAAGCACATGGCTGCACTTCGAGATGAGATTTTGGCATTCAAGCAAGAGCCGAATGAACCACTATACGTGATATGGGAACATTATAGAACGATGGTTAAGGAATGTCCCAACAACGATATGACGGAGAACATGATTCAACAAACTTTTTATTAACACAACTAACCAATGTGTAGTGAATCAACTTGCCTGTGGGAACTTCATGACAATGCCTTATGCGGGGGCGTGTGAGATTTTTGATGAGATGGTGGAAATGCCATCGGCTGGGAAATCCCGAGCAAATGTTCCACAAGGTGACCCAAACATGATCCACCTTCACAAAGAGTTGCAAGACCATGGGCGAGCCATTGCCGAGTTGACAACCACCATGATGCAACTAGCAAAGGCCCGACTAAATCAAGTGCAAAATCCCAAGCAAGTCAATGCTATGGATGGAGTTAACATGATGGTAAACAAGAGGAGGACCAAGGGTCCACAAGTGCAAAATCGAGTAGAGAATTATGTGCAAGAAGATAGTGGTTTTGAGCAAGATGATTCCTATAATGAACAAGAGAAGGAAGTGCAATATGTGAACAACTTTCAAGGGCAAAGAAACAACTTTCAAGGCCCAAAGCAACAACAATGGCGACCTCAAAACAATCAAGGCAATTGGAATTCTAACAATCAATGCAATTGGAGCGGAAACAACAATCAAGGGAATTGGCATAACAATAACAATCAAGGAAATTGGAGTAGAAATAACCAAGGAAACTAGGGGGGGGGGTATCAATCAAGGCGTATGGAACAATAATCAAGGCAACCGGAGGTCAGGTTTTCAAAGGCCCCCTATGTATCAACAACCGAGCAACCCGCCTCCTTATCCTACCCATAGTTCAAGTTCTTCAAACAACGAGATAGGGCATATTGAAAATATGTTCAAGCAAATTATAGAAAAGAGTGCTGATTCAGATGCCCAACTTGCCTCACACAACACATCAATCCACAACCTAGAAGTTCAAATGGGGCAAATCTCTCAAGCTCTAAATTCACGTCTTAAGAGGGCACTACCTAGTGATACGGTAGTAAACTCAAAGGGTGGAAACAACACGGGGCATGTCATGGCCGTTACTACACGAAGTGAAAGAGGTAGGAATGCACCCACCTCAAGTCAAAGGCAACTTGTGGATGATGAGCATGTGGTACAAGAAGAAGAGATCCCGAATAATGTGGTGCAACCTAATTATGAAGTTAGGATTGATATTGATAATAGTGTGGAAGAGACTCAAGAGGAGGTGAACCCATCTAGGGATCCCATTAATGACATACCGGAGCCGGTAGTGCAAAAGGTTAAGGCACCATTGCCTAAGCCTCCACCTCCATACCCTCAAAGACTTGCCAAGAAAAATAGTGAGCATCAATTCAAGAAGTTCATTCAAATTATAAAGAGTCTGTTAATCAATGTCCATTAGTTGAAGCTTTGGAACAAATGCCTGGTTATGCCAAATTTATGAAGGATCTCATGACAAAGAAGCAGTCAATGAATTTTGAAACTATCAAAGTCACTTATCAAGTGAGTGCAATTGTGCATTCAATAGCTCCTAAGTTGGACGATCCCTATGCTTTCACGATTCCTTGTACAATTGGAAGTGTCGAGTTTGCTAAAGCTCTTTGTGACTTGGGGAAAGTATCAATTTAATTCCCTATTCGGTTTTCAAGACGTTGGGGATTGGGCAACCAAGACCCACCTCTATGAGATTGCAAATGGCCGATCATACTATGAAGAGGCCTTTGGGAGTGATTGAAGATGTCTTGGTTCGTGTTGATAAATTCATTCTTCCGGTGAATTTTGTCATTCTAGATTATGAGGTTGATTATGAAGTACCGATTATTCTTTGGAGACCTTTCCTTGCTACGGGGAAGGCTCTTTGTGATGTTGAAGCCAGAGAGCTTACATTCCGGGTTGGTGATGAAAAAGTAGTATTCCATGTGTGCAAGTCCATGCGGCAACAAAATAGCACTAAGGTGTGTTCGTTTGTGGACTTGGTGACCGGTGTTATTATTAATGATACAAGTGCTACAATAATTGTTGGTGATATATTGGAGGCCGTCTTGCTCAACTTTGATGATGATGAGATGGTTGGCTTCATAGAATGTGTGAACTCTTTGCAAGGAATGGGGTCGTACAACTATGCACCCCGGAAATTATCTTTGGATCTTGAAAATAGGACAACTCCTCCTACAAAGCCTTATATTGAAGAGCCTCCCACCTTGGAGTTGAAGCCATTGCCTCCACATCTTCGGTATGAATTTCTTGGCCCTTGTTCTACTTTACCGGTTATTCTTTCTTCTTGTTTGACTAATGTGCAGGTAGATTCCACATTGGCGGTGCTACACAAGAGGAAGAAGTCTATTGGTTGGACATTGGCGAATATTCGGGGGATAAGCCCCGTCTTTTGCATGCATAAGATCAAGTTGGAGGATGGCGCCAAACCATCTATTGAACATCAAAGGCGACTCAATGAGTCTATGCAAGAAGTTGTCAAGAAGAAGATTATCAAGTGGTTGGATGTCGGGGTGGTCTACCCCATCTTCGATAGTTCATGGACTTCTCCGGTTTAATGTGTCCCAAAGAAAGGGGGCATGACGACGGTCACCAATGACAAGAATGAGTTTATTCTTACAAGAACGGTGACCGGATGGAAGATGTGTATGGACTATCGCAACCTCAACATAGTCACAAGTAAGGATCACTTTCCACTTCCTTTCTTAGACCAAATGCTCGATAGATTGGCCGGTCGTGCTTTCTATTGCTTTCTTGATGGGTATTCGGGCTACAACCAAATTCTTATTGCTCCGGAAGATAAAGAGAAAACAACTTTTACATGTCCCTATGGTACTTTCTCCTTCAAGCGGATGCTATTTGGTTTGTGCAATGCACCAGCAACTTTTCAAAGGTGTATGATGGCTATCTTCACGGACATGGTGGAGGACTACCTTGAAGTTTTCGTGGATGACTTCTCGGTGGTTGGGGATTCTTTTGATGATTGTCTTGCAAATTTGGATAAAATGTTGTCTAGATGTGAAGAAACAAATTTGGTGCTTAATTGGGAGAAATGCCATTTCATGGTCGAGGAAGGCATTGTCCTTGGCCACAAAATCTCAAAGCATGTAATTGAAGTTGAAAAGGCAAAAATTGAGGTGATTTCTGAACTTCCACCTCCAACTTCGGTGAAGGGTGTGAGGAGTTTCTTAGGCCATGCGGGGATTTACCGGCATTTCATCAAAGATTTCTCTAAGGTGGTGAACCCTTTGTCCAAGTTCAAGTTCACAACTACTCCCATCATCACCGCTCCATATTAAAGTGTACCTTTTGAACTCATGTGTGATGCAAGTGACATAGCGGTTGGGGCTGTTTTGGGGCAAAGCATCAACAATATTTTTCATCTGGTCTACTATGCTAGTAAGACCATAAATAGTGCCCAAGTCAACTATACCGTCACGAAGAAAGAGCTCATTGCCATTGTGTTTGCAATTGAGAAGTTTCGCCCATACTTGATGGGTGCAAAAGTCATTGTCAACACGGATCATACAGCGCTTCGGTATCTTATGAGCAAGAAGGACTCCAAAGCTCGGTTGATGATATGGGTGCTTTTGTTGCAAGAGTTTGATATTGACATCCAAGATAGAAAAGGGAGTGAAAACCAAGTAGCAGACCACTTATCTCGTTTAGAGGAGGTTGGGAGGCCGCATAATGGCCTTGAAATCAATGACTCCTTCCCCGATGAGCAACTCTTGGCTATTTTAATGAAAATTTTCTTATGTGTGGAATCATTCCGGATGAGTTCTCTTCAAATCAAAGGAAGAAGCTCAAACGGGATTGTCAAGATTATTATTGGGATGAACCATACCTTTTTCGGATTTGTATGGATGGGGTGATTAGAAGATGTGTACCGGAAGTAGAGCAAGGTGAAATTCTTGGGGCTTGTCATTCTTCGCTATATGGTGGTCATCATGGTGGAGCAATAACGGCGGCCAAAGTGCTTAGTTGTGGCTTCTATTGGCCTACTCTTTACAAGGATGCAGGTAAGCTAGTGAAAAGATGTGATGAATGTCAACGGGCCGGTGGAATCTTAAAGAACAATGAAATGCCTCTCACAACCATTTTGGAGATTGATATTTTTGATGCATAGGGTATTGACTTCATGGGCCCTTTGTGAGTTCTTGTGGAAACACCTATATCTTGGTCGTAGTTGATTATGTGTCCAAATGGGTTGAGGCCATTGCTTTACCCAACAATGAGGCGAGAAGTGTGGTGGATTTCTTGAAGAAGAATATTTTCACAAGGTTTGGTACTTCACGTACTATTATAAGCGATGGGGGGTCACATTTTTGCAACAAAGCTTTCGACAATTTTGCTTAGCAAGTATGGTGTTACTCACAAAGTCATGACTCCCTATCACCCACAAGCTAGTGGGCAAGTGGAAGTCTCCAATCGGGATATAAAGAGTATCTTGTCCAAAATAGTGAATGCTGATCAGACGGATTGGTCCAAGAAGCTTGATGATGCATTATGGGCTTATCGGACGACTTACAAAACACCTATAGGAATGTCGCCACACCGGTTGGTGTTCAAAAAACTTGTCATCTTCCGGTAGAACTAGAGCACAAGGCCGTGTGGGATCTAAAGAAGCTAAATCTTGATTGGGATATAGCCACTAACTTGAGGGTTGCACAATTAAATGAATTGGATGAGTTCCGGTACCATGCTTATGCAAGTTCGTCCTTGTACAAAGAAAAGATGAAATATCTTCATGACAAATACATTTGGAACAAAGAGTTCAATGTGGGTGATCTTGTATTGTTGTTTAACTCAAGGTTGAGGATGTTTCCCAGGAAGCTAAAGTCTAAATGGAGTGGTCCTTTTGAAATTGTGGGTGTGACACCATTTGGTACATTGGATTTGAAGAACAAAAACAATGAAGTATTCCGAGTCAGTGGTCACCAGGTGAAGCACTACTTGGGAAAATTTGGAGATAGCCACGTCGTGGCGGTCATTCATTTCAATTGATGGTATTCTGTGTCATGCCGCAACGTTAAATCAGGCGCTTCTTGGGAGGCAACCCATGTTTCTTTTCATTTTCCTTTTGTAGTTAGGTGTTGTTTTTTATTCTAACTTGATTTGAAGTGTGCTACAGGGGTGGGTGTGACTTACATGAATTGTGGACAGAAATCTAGCTAAGTGTTACAAGAATTGCGGACCGCGGTTGATTTGTACGGACCGCACATTTTTGGGTGTTGTAGCAAAAGAACATTGTGGCCGCACAATTAGCTTGCGGACCGCACAAATAAGAGGTTGAAAATGTCAACTCTCTAAAGTTTAGTCTGTAGAGAATAGGTTGATGTGCGACCGCGCATGAAATCTGCGGTCGCCACATGAAATCTGCAGCCGCACATAAAATTGTGCGGACCGCAAATGAAATGATGAGAGGATGTCTTCAGGTAACAGAGTGCGGTCCGCACATGAAAATTTGCGGCTGCACTCACCCTTCTTTCCCTTAGCAAACCAAGTCATATAAATAGAGGATTAGGGCTACAGTTATATTTTGTTTCACTCTCTGAACAAAAGAATAGTGCCCTTCTGAAACTTCTTAGTGATTTCATCTGTCCACACACACAACATCTTTGATCAGTCACTCATTACACTCATTCATTTGGTATGCTTCAATTTCTTGTTAATCTTTTTCTTTTAATTTGTAGATTTTTAGTTCTTTTTAGGCCATTTGTCATTAGAATTCAATTGTGGATCCATGTGTGAGTAAATCTGTAATGAGTTTACTAATACATTCTCTATGGGGACTGGGTTAACAAATTTTCATGCTTCTATGATGTTGCCATGTAAAATTGTGCACAAAATTGCAAAACCTAGATAGAAAAAAAAATTCACTTGTACGTAACTTTTGAATTCTACGGCCGCACTTGAATTTGTGCGGTCCGCAGATGTAAAATTTAGTGCAATTTAGTGAAGAACTCATTTTGCGACCGTGAGTTAAAATGTAGGGACCACAGAATTCTCATCACGGCCGTAGAACAGCCCATTTACTGTCATCAGAGAGTCCATACTTTTGACTCCAATGTGCGACCACAATTCTAATTGTACGGACCGCATAAATCATGTTACGGTCGCACATCAGTCAATTCTCTGTAATCAGAGAGTTGTTATCTTTTAGGTTTCAGAGGTGCAGCCGTAAGTGAAATTGCGGTCGCACAATAAAACTGTGCGGTTCACAAGTCCTCATCTGCGGCCACAAGTGAAATTGTGCGGACCGCATATCATTTCCTTGCAAGCATGTTCTAACTATGTTCCCTCACTGTGTCTTCTGGTTTATAGCATACTTGAATATCTTATGTGCATGTCTGAATATTGCAATAAACATTGAATTGTAACTAACAATCACCTTTGCTTGATACAGATAATGGTTCGATCTAGAGGACGCGGCGACACATCTAAAGGACGAGGTGAACCTTCTCGGGGTCGAGGCAAGACTACCTTACCCATTTGCCAACAAAAGACAATTACAAAGAAAGCTATAGCTAGCAGAGAGAGAGAGGTGCAGATCTCTCCGAGACGCGCTCATATGTCCCGTCTAGGGAAGCATCAGAGGGCAACTCAGCCTCTGTTTAGGAGCAGCCGGCCGTATAGTCAAGGCCGCAAGGGAGATACCAACTCAGGGACAAGCCGTCCACATCTCATAGTACTTCTGAAGAATCAGAGAGTGCTAGTCAGGCTTCAAAGCCATCGGCTACACCAGTCCCTGAGGCACAAGATGCACCAATTCAGGATATCCCTGATGATGGTAGAGGAGGAGATGCTACAGCTACCAGTCTTGAAAGATCAAAGAAGAAAGAGGTTTGGGAGGACCGATTTGTTAGCTTGGATGCCTTCACCAGCTTTCATACATGGCGTCCAGCAAGGTTGCTAACACTTGAGTGGAAGTTTCTGTTGAAATATCTAGAGAGGTACAATCCAGCCATTTTGAGGCAGTTCAGGGAACGCAAGGGGTGGATGTGTTTCACTCAGAGTGTAGTAGATGCCAAAGAGTACCTTGTCCGGGAATTCTACGCCAATGTGGCGTATATCAAAAAGGGGGAAAAGGTGACCAAAGTGCGTAACCTCAAAATGAGGTTTGATCAGCATACACTTAACACGTACTTGGGCTTCGAAGATGTTAAGCCGAAGGAGTATTTGGAGAAGTGTGCACTGGGAGACGCAGTCCGACCTTGGTTAGTGGAGATTCTAGCAGCACCAGGGCCACCACCACCATGGATTGCCGTTGGGGTTCCTATCTACCGGATCACTCTAAATTTCGAGGCGAAGGGGTGGCAAACCTTGGTCTGCAGTAGACCGGACCCGATCCAAAATGACACTCACCTTCCGATTCCTCGGGCAAATTTGGTTGCTTATATTATGGCCGGGTACCCTATCAATGTGGGTACCGTGATGTCGGCCAACATCTCAGTGATTGCTCGACAAGATGACTCATCCTACCCGTATCCCAATACTATTACAGAATATCTCACGGATGCAAGGGTAGAGCCGAAGGATTATGACACAAAGGTGAAGCCGAAGAAGCCTTTTACTTGGTATTCATTGATGGATGCGAACAATCCGAAGAAGAAAGTTCAGCCTCCTACCACCGTGGGCCAGTCTGATGAGCCAACTATGGTAGCTGCTGAGGCAGTTGATATTCCATCCACTTCAGCCGAGCCTTCCTCCAGTGTCGCAATTATGTCTTCGGACTCCTCCAAAGCCCTTACTGCAGCCTCTACCATAGCTCTCACCTCGGCTTTGAAGCCAGTGCCCGTGCCTCCTCATCCATGTTCTGCAATGCGAGTCTCAACAACTGGATGCAGACAACCACTGTAAAGCTGACTGACTTGTCCAGTACTGTTGCAGCGCAGTCCACTTCACAGGTTCCCTCTGACATTGAGGAGACATTGAAGAAAATTCTGGAGAACCAGAAGACTATTATGGACACCTTGGTATAGCATGGGTCAGTGATTGAAGAGCTGGGAAAGGAAGTTAAGAAGATGAGAAAGTCTCAGGCTAGCAAGAAGTCAGTAGACAAGCTCCGAAGACATATGACTAGGCTTGCTACAGCCGGAGATCTCCTTTTTGACATGCTGCTTGACCCACACCATTCTGTCCCAAATCCTATAGCACCATCTGCACCGGTGGCATCAGCTGGCCAGTCTGAAGAGCCAGACCTTGCTGGAAACACTGCTAAGGTAGTGTGTCAGATGTTCGCTAATCCAGCCACACCTAGAGTTGAGGATGATGAGATTCAGTTGGCTGATCCTGAGAGCGATGACATTGCTGGGGACACAGAGATGTCCAAGGAGCCATAAGGAGTTTTTTTCACTCTTCCTTCTTTTACTCTTATTTTGATAAGAATTGGGGACAATGCTTAATTTTATTCGGGGGGGTGGAGTCTATTTAATACATTTGGTATTTTGATACATTTGGCCTGTAATAATTTGATGATATTCTCTCTTTTCCTATTTGTATGTATATATCTTCTCTCTTACTATGTATATTCATTCTATCATTGGTAGTTTTGTTCATTAGCTTCTTTATATTTGTTTTTGCTTATTAGATTCTTTTTATATTTTAGTAGTTAATAAGCCTTTGGTTTTCTTAATGCCACATTTCTTTCCAAAGGTAGTTTTTGTGTGAACCGGGTGACTTGTCGCAATGATGGATCGCGTGACAACCTTCATAAGGGAATGAATCCATTTTTGTGTTTAGGTAATAATATAGTAGTAATGAATAAAAAGACCCAATTAAGTCATGCTCAAAGAGTCAACCATGCTTCAATTGGCACCAACACACTTAACTACATGCTTGTGGTTAGAAACAAGGTTTTTGAAAGAATTAGCTCTAGTTAGTGACTTTGTGACTCTTGTGTTGACTTTGGCAATCATCGAGTGGTTTAATTGGACCATAGTGACCTTTAAACTTAAATGTGGTTATTGTGGGCCCTCGAATCTGTCCTCTTTTTCAATCCGGTTGCGTGAGGGGTGAGATGAATTATTGCTAGTCCAAGTATCCGTGCGAAGGGTCTAGAACTTTCCCTGAATGTGTTTTAAGGTGAAATCCTAAGTTTTGCTTGGTTTGTGAAGTGATTGTAGACTCTCCTTGGCTCGTTTGAGTTTTCTATTGCCAACCAATGTCATTATTCCTATTCAACCCCTTTGAGCCTCTAGCCTTTCTCATTTGATAACCATGTTACAAGCCTTTACGCATTTTATCGTGACCCTGTCTTGGCACCCAAGCTTTCCTTAACACTCTTGTAAAACAAATGGCTTAAAACGTAAGTTTGGGGGAGAGATGAGGAACTTGAAAAAGTTTTCAAGGCACAAAAAGAGAAAAAGAATGATCTCTATGACAAGAGAAAGCAAGAAAAGAAAAGAACAAAAAGAAAAATACAAAAAGTGAATAAGTGGAAGGGTTGAATGGATTCAAAAAGAGGTAATGATCCCAAACATGGAGAATTAAAAAGGGGAGAAAAAGAATGAAATGATCAAGAAAGAGTGATGCTAAGTCTCTCTAGTCCCCAATGAAAATAAAGTGCCTTTAAGAATTGGCAAAGTGTGAGCCGAGAAACGAAAGATGGAGTGCTTAAGGAAAGGTGTAACTACTTACACATACGGTATCCTACCCTAACCCAAAAGCCTTAATTACATTCCGAAAGAAGTCCTACTTGATTTCAAACCGAGTGAGCTTACATTAGTGGTGATCTACATGAGGGGCAAGCCTATGGTACTTGAAGTCATACTTGTGACATTCTCTTGAGAGAGATGAGTGAACATTTCATAAATCTTTGGATTGAGTGCTAAATTTCTTAAGTGAGCTAGGCAAATGGAAAGTAGAGGAGGAAGAGTTTGGAGTCTGCCATTACCTACATGATAGAGCAAGAGTCCTTGATGAGTAAAGTCAATGCTTGAAGCTCAAATGTCACATTAGAACTATATGTGCATGGATGTTTAACTTGTCGCCTTGTTGATAATACATGAGTAGTGTGGGTAATTGTTGGTTCCAATTGATGTGTGGATGGCTCACCTTTGACTCGCTGAAATGACCCTTAACTTTTGGAGGTGGGAACTAATTTATTTTCTTGAGGACAAGCAAAGACTTAAGTTTGGGGGAGTTAATAAATGGGGATTTTAACTACTTATTAGCACCTTTTAGCTTTTGTTTTAGTTCAAAAGTATTGAATTGTGTTCCCGAAACTAATGAAACTGTGCAAATTGAAGGAATGCTGGAAGTTTGGTCTATCAAAATGAAATCCGACTCAAAAAGGAGTGTTTCGAAGCATAAGGCAATAAAGGGCACAGAAGCACAAATGTGCGGTCCGCGGAAGGAATTCTGGAGCCGCAGAAGAAATTGCGGACCGCAAAATTCCATCTGCGGCCGCAAACTAAGAAGCAAAATTCAACAGAACTTTCAGCAATGTGCGGTCGTAGAACCAGGCTTTTACTGACAAAGATGCAAAGTTCAGAGAATATGCAAGAAGACCAAGTCCTGAAGCCTTTGTGAAGTGCGGACCGCACAAGAATTGTGCGGCCGCAGAAGTTTGCCTCATGGCCGCAGTTCAGAAATGTGCGGCTGTAAAAACCTCCTTCCTGCCAACTGAAGAAATCTGCCGACCGCACATGGAATTGTGCGGCCGCAGAAGCTCCTGAGGGGCATTTTTGTTCGCGATTTTTGGCCCTGTATAAATAGACGAGTTTCACAAAATTAGGTCAAGTTTGAACATTAAAAGCTGTTGTAGTCGTTTCTTTTTACTACTTTAGGAAGTTTTACATTATTTTGGTGTGTTAACATTAGATTTGATCTTTTTAATCTTTCATTATGGGTTTAATTAGCTTTTCTTCTTTATTCTCTTCAATACCCATTATGAGTAGCTAGATTTTCACTAAAAATGTGACCCAACCCTAGTGTGTAAACCTTATGGGTGATTAATTTAATGCTTGTTTATGATTGGGTGTTGATTATTTAGCTTAGTTCATGCTTCAATTTTAGAATTAATAATGGTTGCAAACAATGATTCATACATGTTTGACTTAATCTCTACTTGAGAAAGAGAGACCTAGTCTAGGATAACTTGGATAACAAGGAATTGGGTTAATTGAGAGATTGATTAGCCTAATTAAAGGGTTCAAACTAGAGATAGTAAGAATCCGACTTGAGCTCATATCAACTATTTTGTTTGATACCCATTTGGACTTAGGAAAGTCAAATTGGGCAAAATCACTCTCTGACCGAGAGGTATTGAGTGGGTGACGTAGAGTTGAGAGCTATAATACATCCCAATCAACAAAACAAGTGTTAACATCTTTATCCCATTAGGCAAACACCTAGGTCATGGTCATAGCCCTAGGCCTTTAAACTATTTGGAAAAATATCAAAAACATTCATCTCTAGTTTCTTTACCTTATCTTACAATCATTAGAGTTATAGTAGAAGTAGAAATTAAAAATCTGTTGTGGAAGTGCAATTTAGGTAGTCCATTCAGTTGCTTCAAATATATACTTCTGGCACCCCTTATAACTCCCAGTGGATTCAACCATGACTCATAGTTGGGTAATTATTATTGCATACGACCGTATCATATCTCTTATTATGGACATCATCAGACGGCCTAGCCGATCAGGCCGTGATCGGACTCCGTGCTAAATACACGGTGGTATATTGGTACTAAAGATCTCCCAACCTAAAATAATGAAATTAACTTGAAAAACTATTTTTTGCTCCTAACTTGATGTTTTGGTATTGCTTGAGGCTCCCATTGATTCTATGATTGTTCTTCCTTGTGTTGTTACTCGTTCTAATAAGAAGGTGGTTAGTCATACATACTAGTTCTATTCCATATGTATTAATGTCTCTTTTGTCGGGGGTGCTACATCTTTAATAGATGCAGGTGGTTCCACAACAAGTGGCATTGATCAGAGATAGCGGTACACCCTCTTCCCAGCTGACTTGGTGAGTCCCACTTCATTTCAGGGTCATGTATCTTTTGTTCCTCGTGTATTATATTGGAGGTATAGCCAGGGCCTTGTTGTCGGCACTATCATTGTACTCTTTTTTATCTATTAGAGGCTCCGTAGACATAGTGTGGGTTGTGTATTGGTGCTGGGAAAGTCAAACTAGTAATGTTGCATTTGAATCACATGTTCCACTTCAAACTATGAAAGTGTATGTATTTTGAGATTTTAAAATGAAGTAACTAATGGTAATGAATCGGTGTTGTATACATGATATAACATCATTATCTGATTAATGAAGTATATATTCCCTTTATTCATGAGCGAGTTTGGGTAAAAGGAAATCTAGCAGGCTTTCTTGGCCGGGTAATCTCGGTTGAGCGCCGGTCGCGCTCCTCGATGTCGGGGTGTGACAAGTTGGCAATTTAAAGGTTAAGAATTTTGATAAGTTTGGCCATAGGTTAAATTCATACCTATCGTGTTTGAATTTTTGTTTCGGGACTTGGAATATGTCCATTGTGTCATTTGGAACTTCTCCGCAAAGTTTGGCGTCATTCCGAGTTGATTTGATAAGAATCAGACGCACTGTTATGTTTTTAGAAGTTCTTGAGTTTCATGTTGATTTCATGTGTGTTAGAGGTCTGATTCATGGTTTCGAATGCTATTTTGATTATTTGATTACACGAGCGAGTTCACGTTATGTTCTTAGACTGGTATTGATGTTTGGTTTAGAGCCCCGAGGGCTCGAGTGAGTTTCGGACGCGTTTCAGAGAGTTCATAGAAGGTTCAGATTTTGCTGGTGTTCAGATCTCGCATATGCGAGAAATATGTCGCATTTGTGACTCCCACATTTGCGAGTTCTTTTTCGCTTTTGCGATGTACTCTGTGGCCTTAATAGTTCGCATTTGCAAACTCCCTATCGCATTTACGATAATGACCTAAGCTGGGGGAGGGATCGCTTTTGCGACCAAGTGGTCGCCTTTGCGAAATGTCCAGAATTCGCATTTGCATACTATTTGTCGCATTTGAGATGATATCAGGGGTGTGAGGTTCTTCTCTTTTGCGATCCTTTACTCGCATTTGCGAGGCTCGCATTTGTGAACCCAGGTCGCATTTGTAACACCTGCGACTGGACATAAGAGCTGAGGGACGGGATTTTAGTCTCATTTTCATATCTTTGAACCCTAGGCTCAGTAGGAGGAGACTTTGAAGAGGAATGTTCTCCTACAATAATTGGGTAAGTGATTTTGATCAATTTTCAACTATTTTACATGATTATATATGAGATTTAACATCAAATTTGTGTGAATCAAAGTGAAATTTTGAGAAAATTTGTCTAAGTTTTGAAAAATGAGAAATTGAGTTTTGAGAGTTGATTTGGACTCGGATTTTGAAACAAAACACATATATGGACTCGTGGGGCTATGGGTAGTCGGAATCTACCCTTTGACCCGGGTTTTGACCGGACAGGCCCAGGGTTGACTGTTGTTGCCTTTTGAGGAATTATGCAAAGATCATAGCTTTATTTATTGGAATTGATTTCTCTTGCATTATTTGATGTTATTAAGTCAATTTTGGTTAGATTTGAGCCGAGCGGAGGTTAATTGTAAAGGAAAAGCTATTTTAGAGTACTGATTGAGGGCTTTTGAGGTAAGTATCTTGCCTAACTTTGTGTGGAGGAACTACCCCATAAGGATTGGTTTGTTTGCACAATTTGAACTAAGTGAAAGACGTGTACTCGAGGTGACGAGTGTGTACACAACTTTATATGTGGAAATCTGTTCGATTTAGACTCTTAGGGTCCTTATGCACACTAAATTGAAGTTCCTCTATCATGTTATGTCCTCAATTGTAAAATTCACTCTTATATGCCTTATTTGATGTTGTTGGTTCATGTCCTATCTATTGTTGCCAAGTATACTCATGCATGCTTTAATTGTAATCGTCGCCTTTTTATTGTTACATGTTATCTCTTCTGTAGTTGATTATCCTTAATTGAAGTTATTGTCACATGTTATCTCTTCCATAATTGATTATCCTTATTTGACGTCATTGTTACATGTTCTCTCTTATTGTTGAACTACTCTTACTTGAAGTCATTATTACTTGTTATGTATTTCATTGTTGAGCTTATTCTTCCTCTTCATTGTATTGTTGTGATTCTTGGGGTTGTCGTGTTATTGTTGTACTCGGTGTTGTTGAGTCATAGGATATGTGGTTGTGGTATTGGAATTGTTGTTGTGGACACGTTGTGCTATATGGGCACATGTGATGCGGGTTGTTATATTATATTGTTATATTTTTGGCACTTGTGTTATTGTTAAGAGGATTGTCGAGGTATTCACACGTGAGTTATCCGTGCTATTATTATTATTGATATTTGCACATGCAGCGTATCAAGGCGGGCTATATATGTTGGGTTTGCGCATGTGGTGAGACAAGGTGGGAAAATTATTATGCGCGTGTGGTGAAATAAGGCGGGCATTTACTTATTGTTGCACATGCGGCGAGACAATGGGGGCTATGTCGGGGGTGATTTGTGATGGCCTGGGGGCATTGTTATAGATGATATTTGTGTGGTAGTGTGTCTACCTTGTGTGAGTCATGCATAATACGATTTAGTTGTGTTGTTTTCAATGTGTTATTCGGTGTCTCTGACCTTACTTGTTGACTCGAGTTGTGATAGTACACTTGCACAAGCATACACCGTAGTCTATCACTTATATCAGTCCAAGAATATGAACCTTGATGTTGTTGATCATTTACATGTATTCTTGTATACCTACCTCCCGTGCGTGAGTTGTATTATTTGACACATTAGTTGTCCGTACGGATATGAGATATTGTTACTGTTAGCACATGAGTTGTCTGTGTAGATATGAGGTATTAATAGTATTGGCACATGAGTCATCCGTGCAGTTGTGATTGGTAATGTAGGCACAAGATTCCAAGTGATTAGGGTTCGTGATTCGGGACCCATGATTTGTGATTATGAGGTATGGTACCTCGGGGTAATTCTTGTATAAACCTTGTGTGAGAGAGGTTGATTATTGGGTTGTTACTTATTTTCCTTAGTTGATTTCATTGGACTTTAATTGTATTATGTTTACCTTACAGTGTTATTACATGTTTTGTAACGACCCGACCGGTCGTTCTGAGCTCTAGCACGTTGTTCAGTGATTTGAGGCCTTGATTAGCTTTACTTCATGTATTATGACTTGTACGTGTAGTCAGATTTGAATTTCTAGAAGTTCAGAGTTGCTTTGGAAGGAAAATTCTCAATTCAGAAGCTTTAAGTTGAAAGGGTTGACCAAGATTTGACTTTTGAGTAAACGATCTTGAAATCGGGATTTGAAGGTTCCAATAGGTTCGCATGATGATTTTGGACTTTGGCGTATGTTCAGGTTAAGTGTCAGATGGTCTGGAATCATTTCGGCGCTTATTGTGGAAAGCTGGCATTTGAAAGTTTTTAGAACTTCCTAAGTTCGTGTTGAAGTGGACTTTGGTGTTATTGATGTCTGTTTGTGATTCCAAGCCTTAGAATAGGTTCGTATTGTGACTTGTACGCAAAATTTGGCGTCATTCCGAAATGTTTACCTGTGATTCGGACGCGTTCGACGAAGAATAAAGGTTTGAAAGTTAAAAGAGTTTAAGAAATTGAGTTTGATCTTTAATTCTTGGTTTTGATGTTGTAATTTGTGTTCCGAGCCTTCAGACAAGTTTACATAGGGTATATAAACATGTCAGAATGATTGGACAGGGTTCCTTGGACCTCGTGTGAGTTTTGGGATGGTTTCGGATCACTTATAGGCCCTTTTGAACTACTGATATCTTATGTCAGGGGTGTGCATCGTGATCGCGGAGGTCCGGGCCGCGATCGCGAAGAGTAAAGTGCATTTTTGGCCTTGTGGATCGCGATCGCGGAAGGAAGGGTCGCGATCGCGTAGAAGGAATTTCTGATGTCAGTGGTCTGACTTCAGAAGCTTATATCGTACAATCTATAAGGAATTTGGGGATTATCCAAAAACGAAAGTTGTAGATATTTGAATCTAGTTTTCATAAAATCAAACCGATTGTCAAAATTAAACATCTAATTTTGAGATTTTGAGCTCATTTCTTCACTTTTAAGTTCTTGGAGCACATGTGAGGCGATTTGGGGTGTTTCTTGAAGATCATTTTCGCCATATATCATGAGGTAAGTTAATACCACTTGTTGTAAGATAAATACATGGATTATATATAGATTTAAACATGAAAGTTTGTAGAAATTGAGGAATTTTGAAGAAAACCCTAGAATTTTATATTTTTGGATTTTGACCACGAAATTGGACATGGTATTTGGAATAAATCTTATATTTGAGTTCGCGGTGTTATGGGTAGATGCTATCTTTGAAACTTTTCGAAATCCGGACACGTGGGCCCCGGGGGTTGACTATGTTGACTTTTCGAGCGGAGATGGAAATTGTTATAAATTGTTAAATTATGAGTATTTAAGTATATTTTGATTGGTTTGCACATTGTTTGGATAGTTTCGGATCGTTCGGCATCGGTTTAAGGTGTTAAAGAGGCGTTGGAGCCGGTTATGGAACTTCAAAGTGAGGTAAGTCTCCTGTCTAATCTTGTGAGCGATAATTTACCTCGTAAGTGTTGTATTTGCTATGTGCTACATGTTGTGGGGGCTACGAACGTATGAGGTGATGAGTGTCGCTAGAATTCATGATTAGGTTCGGGTAGACTTAGACTCACGCCATGGTTTAATTATTATATTTGAGTTACTTTTGCCTGTTTAATTGCTTTAATATATATTTTGCTTGAGATTAGAGCTGCGTAAAGTATCGGACTTACGATTCATGATATATGGAGAACTAATTGATTAGCAGTAGAGATTTCACTTCCTATTACGGATTTCTCCCGTGTTGTATGTATTTGTTCGGAAGTTTTCTTAAATTTCACAACTCACACGTATATTCGTGAGTGGGGCCAGTGACCCGTCAAGTCTTCATTATTCCTATGGTATCGGGCTGATCGCCTCAACAGTATTATTATGGGATCGGGTCGTTCGCCTCGGTAGTATTATGAGATGCATCCATGGTTTGTGCTGGTCGACCCTCAGTAGTGTACACGATTATGGGATCGGGCTAAATGCCTCAACAGTACTATTATGGGATCGGGTCGTACGCCATCGTAGGAATTTGTGCCTTTACTCTTATGGGACCGAGCCGTTTGCCTCGGTAGAATCGTGCGAAATACTTGATAAGGAGTCCGTGTACTCATGAGTTTTCCTGTCTTGAGATGTGACCGTTGATTTGGTATTGACCCTTACGTATTCCATTTGAGGAGGTATCCGGTATTTGAGGACTTTGTGTTCATTGTTCAGTCGTAGACCGTATTATTTTCCTATATCTGTTCTCACTATTTACTTATCATGTTTTATACTTGTCTACTTTATGATTTATTTGACCACTAGTAAGTGTCAATGTCGACCCCTTGTCACTACTTCTTCGGGGTTAGGCTAGATACTTATCGGGTACACGTTGATTTACGTACTCATACTACACTTTTGCACTTATTGTGCAGGTATATATTTCTGGTGGTCATTTGGTCGCAAAGGCGCAGTTATTGCGGGGACTTTACGGTGAGCTGCATCCCATGTTACGATCCGCAGCACACGGAGTCTCCTTCATATTCATTTATGTTATCCTGTCTATTTTACATTTAAGACAGATGTTGTGATGGTATTGTATTTCTTAGTAGTTGCTCATGCACTTGTGACACCGGGTTTTGGGATACTCTAGTAGGTGTTTATGGTTTAGCTTGATATTGTCATCTTTTATTTTATGTCTTACTAATATTGTATGTATTCATGATTTTTAAATGCATGAAATTCTTTATTTAATAAAACTTATGATTTTAAAGTAATAAAATGAATAATTATTTAGATGGTTCACTGTTGGCTTGCCTAACGGCGACGTTGGGCGCCATCACGGCCTATAGTGGGCTTTGGGTCGTGACATGTTTATTCCTTATTGCTAATTGTCGCTTCCAGTTTCCATTTGCAAGTATTGTATTGTTATTCTTACCATGTTTAGCTTTATATTGACATTGTTCCCTGTTAGTTTTATATTCATACTTGTACAGGTTATTATATCTAGTAGGTGTCTTGACTATTCCTCGTCACTACTCCACCGAGGTTAGTCTTGATACTTACTGGATACCGCTGTGGTGTACTTATGCTACGCTTGCTGCGCATTTTTGTACAGACCCAGGTATCTCGGAGCGTGTTGGTCATTAGATAGTTGATCGAGTATAGCTGTGGAGACTTCAAGGTATACCTGCCATCGCGTATGCAGGCCTCGTAGTCACCTCTGAAGTTTTACTTTGTGCTGAGTGTTTCTATTCCAGAACAGTTATACTTAGCGATTTTCTAGTGAACTTAGTAGAGCTTATGACTTGTACTACCGGTTTTGGGTTGTTGTATATCTACTTTGGATTGTTGGCTTGTATAGAAATTTCTGGTTCATGTTTAATAGTTGATTGGTTAAAATATGTTATTAATTTAGTAAGTGTTAGGCTTACCAGTCTTAGAGACTAGGTGCCATTACGACTCCTAAGGAAGAATTTTGGGTCGTGATAGAACGCCACCCTTATTTTGCCACATATGCATAACAATAATCACAATCGCACGGCAAAGACCTCGTGCCAATATCCAATCAATCCGCCCAATATGTCCACATGTGTCATAATCAACACAAAGCAATATGTCAAATTTCCATCAAAGATATGAGCCCATAATTTATCAACAAGGTGCACAAGGAAATGACAATAATAAAAAATATGGATGGGTATTGAACATGTAAAGCATGACTACATCTAAATTAATTGTAGCAATCAAGTTTATATAGTCACAAAGTGATTAAGCATGTTTTATATTAAGCATATAATCAAATTATGGCATATTAATAGCCTAAGGTCAATCCAGTCATAAACCACACATAGCACCCATGTACACAATCGTCACCTCGCGTACACATCACTTTTCACCTAACACAAAAAGACAAATAATACCAAATCCTAAGGGGTTTTTCTTTACACAAGGTTAGGTAAGATACTTACCTCCATAAGCACAAATCAGTCCTCTAATATAGCATTTCCTCAAAAAATCGCCTTCGCCCGACTAAAATCTAGCCAAAACAACTCAATAGCATCAAACAATACTATAGGAATGAATTCCATTCAATAAATTCCAATCTTTGCCCAATCCCCAAAAGTTAACAAAAAGTCAACACTAGGCCCACACGGTCAAAACCTGAGCCAAGGGGTAGATCCTGACTACCCATAACCTCACAAGTCCAAATATATGATTAGATTCCGAAATCGACTCTCAAATTTCCAATTTTTATTTTTCAAAACATAGTCAAAAACACCATAAAAGCTTTCCAAATTCCATAATTTAGGTGTAAAAATCCATGGGAAATCAAGATATAATATCAAAATCAAGTAAAAATTACTTACCTAATTGCCTTGTGTGAAAATCCATTTCAAAAATCACCTCTCTCCAAGTCTAGGGCTCAAAATATAAGAAAATGGGTCTAAGTCCCGAAATCCCTTCTAAATGATAAGTTGCAAAAGTCGCAATTGCGACTAGGGGTTCGCAAGTGCAAGCCACACATATGCGAGAAATGGCTCGCAAAAGCGAACTGAATCCCTCCGCATGTGATATTGCAATTGAGACCAAGAAGATCGCAAATGCGGCCAAGTGTCGCAAATGCGACCCCCCTTGCAATTGCGGATTCACAAATGCGAAGCTAGCCTTCACTGCCCCAACATCGCAAATGCGAGCAGACCCTCGCAAATGCGAGGTCTAAGGCACCAGCAAAACTGAAGCTTCACCAAACTAGCCTGAAATCAATCTTTCCCTCGGGTCCCACATCAAACATCCACACAAGTATATAAACCTCATACGAACTCACTCGCAAGCTCAAAACATCAAAATAACATCCAATATCATGAATCGGACACCAAAACACATCATGCAAGCCTTGATACTCAAGAACTTCTATATTCACAACCATGCGTCTGATTCCTACCAAACCAACTCGGAATGAGACCAAGCTTTGCACACAAGTTCCAAATGACAAAACAGACTTATTCCAAGTGACGGAACAACAATCCAAACCCAATAGTCTTAAAGTCAATCCATGGTCAAACTTATGAAATTAGAACCTTCAAATTTCCAAACTTCAGTAAAAAGAGCCAAATCATCCTAGGAACCTCCAGATCCAAATACAGACATACGCCTAAGTCCAAAATCACCATACAAACCTACTGGAACCATCAAAATACGAATTCGAGGTCGTTAACACAAAAGACAAACCTTGGTCAACTCCCAAAACTTAAGCTTCTAACAATGGAACTAAGTGTTCCAATTTACTCCAAAGACTTCCCATAACCAAACCAACCATCCCCGCAAGTTACAAAACAACAACTAAGCATATGGGAAGAATCAAATGGGGAAACAGTGAACAAATTCACAAAATGACCGGCCGGGTCGTTACATTCTCCCTATAAACTTTCATCCTCGAACGAGTTTAGAGTCATACCTGAAGTGCCAAAAAGATAAGGAGATAAAGATATATGCTCCGCATATCATGCTCGGTCTCCCAATGCGCCTTCTCGACTGATTGTCCTCTTCACTGCACTTTCACCGATGCAATATCTTTAGACCTGATCTTCCGAACCTGCCGATCCAAAATGGCCACCGGCTCCTCCTCATAAACTAGATTTCCATCTAACTGTACTGTGCTGAAGTCCAAAATATGGGACTTATCTTTATGATACTTTCGAAGCATAGAAATATGGAATACCGGATAAACTCCTGAAAGACTAGGAGGCAAAGCAAGTCTATAAGCAACCTCGCCAACTCTCTCCAGCACCTCAAAAGGTCCAATAAACCTCGGGCTCAACTTGTCCTTCTTCCCGAACTTCATCACACCCTTCATGGGTAAAACTCTAAGAAGAACCTTCTCTCCCTCCATGAAAGCCATGTCACAAATCTTTTAGTCCACATAACTCTTATGCCTGGACTGAGTTGTGTGAAGTCTCTCTTGAATCAACTTCACCTTCTCCAAAGCATCATGAACCAAGTATGTGCCCAACAGCCTAGCCTTACCGAGCTCGAACCAGCCAACTAGAGAACGACATTGCCTCTCATATTAGGCCTCATATGGATCCATCTGGGTACTAGATTGATAGTTGTTATTGCGGGCGAACTCCGCTAGAGGTAGAAATTGGTCCCACTGGTCTCCGAAATCAATAGTGAGTGCCCTCAGCATATCCTCCAAGATCTAAATGGTCCACTCGGACTACCGGTCCGTCTGTGAAATGTAGTACTCAACTCAGAGCCCGTTTAGCTAGGCTGCTAAAAACTACTTATTTTGAAAAAGTACTTTTGTTCAAAAGTACTTTTCGAAGAAGTACTTTTGCAAAGTAGCAGTTTGTGTTTGGCCAATTCATTTGAGTAATGCTTTTTGTAAGCAAATTGTGTTTGGCCAATCTTTCCAAAAAGTACTTTTGAGTATCAAATTATGAATAAGGATAATAAAGATTCAGTTAGTAATTAGTATTATATTAAAATAGGTATGAATTTAAATATTTATTATAAAGAAATTCAACTAAAATATAAAACATAAAGTAACAATATAAATTAAAGATTTAATTAATATAAGTATAGTTATAAAGAAATAAGTTGGGTACATGGTATTACTTATTATTTACATGATGATATAAATATATCAAAATACATTATTCAATATAAATTAAAAATCTACTCTTATAAATCACTATATAAAAGAAGAGATCTATTTATAATAGAGAGAATATTCCAAAGTGGTATAGGAGAAATAGAACAAAAAATGATAAAAATAAAAAAGAGAAAAAATGTATGGTAGAAAAAAACAAGGAAAATAAAAAAATTAAATTAATAAGGGATAATTTTAAAAATATAAATTTAATGCAAGGATATTTTTGTCTTGAATAAATTAATTTTCTATTTATTCTTCTTAGAAGAATCCAAAATTCGTAACTTTTTCATAAAAGCATAAAAACTGTTTATGTTGTTTTCAAAAGCACTTTTTTATCCTAACCAAATATCTCAAAATTTTCAAGAAGTACGTTTTTGAGTAAAAAAAGTACTTTTGACCTCCAAGAAGCTTGACCAAACAGGCTCTCAACCTACATGCTCAACTCACGCTGAAACACCCTTCAAAAGTGTGAAGTAAACAGAGTAAAGCGGTCTAAGATGATCGAAACAGGTACAGGCGAACAATCTCTCTTATATAGATCCTAGCCAACTACTCTGAAAAGTCATGACTGGAATGAAATGCGCCAACTTGGTCAACCGATCCACAATGACCCAAATGACATCAAACTTCCTCAAGGTCCGTGGCAATCCTACCACAAAGTCCATGGTAATGTGCTCCAACTTCTACTCCAGTATATCAATCTTCTGAAGCAAACCACCAGGTTTCTCATGCTCATACTTGACCTGTTGGCAATTCAAACACCTAGAAATATTTCCAACAATGTACTTCATCCTCCTCCACTAATAATGTTGCTTCAAGTTGCGATACATCTACGTAGCACCTGGACGAATGGAATACCGCGAACTACGAGCCTCCTAAAGAATCAACTCCCTCAAGCCTTTGACATTAGGAACACAAACTTGACCCTGAAGTCGCAACACACCATCATCACCAATAGTCACCTCCTTAGAATCACTATGTTGCACCGTGTCCTTAAGGACAAGCAAGTGGGTATCATCATACTGGTAAGCTTTAATGCGCTCAAACAAAGACGATTGAGATACAACACAAGCAAGGACTCTGCTCGGCTCCGAAATATCCAATCTCACCAACATGTTGGCCAACGCCTGATCATCCATAGCTAAAGGCCTTTCCCCAACTGGAATGAAAGCTAGGCTTCCCATACTCTCCGTCTTCCTACTCAAGGCGTCTGCAACTGCATTGACTTTCCCTAGATGAATAAGAATGGTGATATCATAATCCTTCAACAACTCCAACCATCTCTGCTGCCTCAAATTCAAATCTTTCATTTTAAACAAATGCTGGAGACTCCAATGATCCGTATATACCTCACAAGACATGCCATATAAGTAATGCCTCCAAATCTTGAGTGCATGCACAATAGCTGCTAACTCCAAATCATGCACCGGATAATTCTTCTCATAGGGCTTCAGCTAACGCGAAGCATAGGCTATCATCCTACCATCCTGCATCAACACACACCAGAGGCCAACACGTGAAGCATCACAATAGATTGTATATGATCCTGATCTCGAAGGCAAAACCAAAACAGGAGTTGTAGTCAAGGCAATCTTGAGCTTCTGAAATCTCTCCTCACACTCGTCTGACCACCTCAATGGAGCACCCTTCTGAGTCAACTTAGTAAATGAGGCAGCGATAATACCTAGCCAAACCTAGGAAACTCCATATCTCTTTAGCGGTAGAAGGTCTGGGCCAACTATGAGATGCTCAATCTTCGTCAAATCTACCTTAATCCCCTCACTGGACACCACATGGCCCAAGAATGCCACCGAATCCAACCACACACTTAGAGAACTTGACATATAACTTCGTTTCCCTCAGCACCTGGAGCATTGTCCTCCAATGCTGCTCGTGCTCCTCCTTACTACGGGAATACATCAGGATATCATCAATGAACATAATGACAAAAGAGTCCAAATAAGGCTGGAACACACTGTTCATCAAATGCATGAATGTTGTTGGGGAATTAGTCAAGCCAAAGGATATCACCAAAAAATCATAATGCCCATATTGAGTCCTCAAAGCCATCTCAAGAATGTCTGAAGCCCCGATATTCAACTGATAGTACCCCGATCTCAAGTCGATCTTAGAGAATGCCCTAGCACCCTGAAGCTGATCAAATAAATCATCAATGTGCGGGAATGGATACTTATTCTTGATGGTAACCTTGTTCAATTGGTTGTAGTCAATGCACATCCTCATGGAACCATCTTTCTTCTTCACAAACAATATTGATGCACCCCAAGGTAAAACAATCGGCCTGATAGAACCTTTATCTAGCAATTCCTGCAACTATTCCTTCAATTCCTTCAACTCTGCTGGAGCCATGCGATAAGGTGGAATAGATATGAGTTAGGTGCCCGATTCCAAAATCAATATCCCTATCGGGTGGCATGCCCAGTAGGTATGCAGGGAACATATTTGGAAACTCTCTCACTACGTGGACTGAATCAACCGTAGGAGTATCAACACTGACATCTCTAACAAAGGCTAAGTACGCCAAGAATCCCTTCTCAACCATCCGTTGAGCCTTCAGAAAAGAAACCACCCTACTAGGAATATGCCCCAAAGAACCTCTCCATTCCAACCTTGGCAACCCCGGCATAGCCAACGTCATGGTCTTCGCGTGAAAATCAAGAATAGTATGGTACGGAGACAACCAATCTATACCCAAGATCACATAAAATTCCACCATATTAAGCAACAAAATATCAACACTAGTCTCATAGCCCCCAATAGAAACCATACAAGAACGATTGACACAATCTGCCATAATAGAATCCCCAATCGGAATGGACACATAAACAAGAGTATCCAGAGAATCACAAGACATATCCAAATATGAAGCAAAGTAGGATGGCACATACGAATAAGTAGAACCCGTATCAAGTAAAATTGAAGCATCTCTATGACAAAGCGAACAATACCTGTAATGACTGCATCTGATGCGTCTGCTTTAGTCCTACCAGGGAAATTATAACAATGGGCCTGGCCTCCCCCTCTAGAATAACCTTTACCCGTCTGTCCCCCACCTCTAGCTAGTTGTGCAAGTGGTGCATCATCTCGAGAAGGAAGCATAGCATGAGTACCCTGCTGAGGCACACTCATCCAAAGTTTGAGACAATCTATCACCACACTCAAAACAGCCCTTGTGCTGGCATGGCTGCTGAAACTGGATATGCCCCGGACAACTGGAATAACCATCGTAGGAGCCCCGTATAAGAAGTACACAGAAGGATGACTTCCCGGTATGAGTACTCTAAAATCCATGGCTAGCTGGAGCACTACGTGAAACCTGAAGTGTGCACCAAATTGGTTGACTGAAATGACCTCTACCATGTCGAGACTTGTCCCCAGAGTAGGAGACACTAAATCCTCTAAAACCATATGGCTTCTTAGCCTCCCTATCCTCCCTCTCCTGCCCGCGGATACGCTCTAACCTCCTAGCAATCTCCATAACGCGATGGAGTGCAGTCTTAGTCTCCATCTCCTGTGCCATCCCAAATTTAAGGTTGTAGGTGAGTCCCTCAACAAATCTACGGACTCTCTCCCTCTCAGTAGAAACCAAAGGAGCTGCACGGTGGGATAACTTTGTAAACCTCATAGCATATCGACTCCCAACCATACCCTCCTAGGGTAAATGCTCAAACTCGCTGCGTAACTCATCCATGTGGGTTTGTGGGATAAAGTTCCCCAAGAAAATATCTGAGAACTGAACCATGTAAGTGGTGTTGCACCAGCTAGCCTACTCATCTAATAAGTCTGCCACAATCTGTATACTGGCCCAGTCAACTGAAAAGCACTAAAGCCAACCCCGCTCGACTCTACCAAACCCAGAATACGTAGAATACAGTTACACTGATCCAAGAAACCATGTGCATCCTTAGAATACCCTCCACTGAACTGGGGAGGAGACGTCTCTGAAACCTCTCCAAACTCTTCTATCCCTCAACAGACACGACTAGCCCTACCCGGGCTGGACTGCAAATAATGGCTGCTCCGGCCTAAATCCCGGTGTTTGATAATCATGAGACAGCTGCTCTGGTGTACGTGCGGTGGGAGCCTGGGCTCTTTCCCCATCCTATGAAGTAGCTGGTACAACCAGAATCAACCATGCCTGGGCCAAACTCCCAAACATACTTATGAAGTAAGCCAGAGTCTCTTGAAGGCCTTGTGTAGCAATAGGCCCCCCGCGTGCCCGAGTGAGTCCTACCTGCTCAACATGATTAGGTTCCTGCTTCTCAACTGGAGCTATTGGTGGCTCCACAACTGCTGCTTTAGGTGTAGTGCGTGCCCCGCCTCGGCCCCGACCTCTTGCGGCTCTAACAGGGGGCGTTGATGCCTGCTCAATTGATCCTGCAGAACGTGTCCTCACCATCTGTGAGAGAATAGAAGAGTAAAGGTTCAAACTTGGGAATAAACAAATCCGCAGGATAAAGAATAAAAGAAAGTGAAATGTTCTAACAGCTCGGTAGCCTCTCAAAGATAAGTACAAATGTCTCTGTACCGATCTGCAAGACTACTAAAATTGCTCATGACTCGTAGAACCTATGAACCTAGAGCTCTTATACCAACTTATCACGACCCAAATCCCACCAAAGGGGTCGTGATGACACCTAACCTCCGAAACCGGGTAAGCCAAACACATTAATAACATTAAATCATCAAAACATGATATAATAAGACTGAATTTAACATAACAACAAAAATAGTGTTAACATAAGCCCAAAATGGAAATATACAATAGAACTCCCCAAAACTAGGTAGTACAGAGTCATGAGCTCTAAACTGAATACATAAAGGAGTCTCAAGTACAATACTATTTGAATGTGAAAATAACAGTATCAACATAAGGGATGGGACTCCAAGGGACTGTGACGGTCATGCAACACTATCTTGAATTCTCGCAATCAGTGTATGCACTCACTCCCTAGGTCTACTGCCTCCAACACCCGTCTGCACAAAACTATGCAAAGTATAATATGAGTACACCATAATTGGTACCCAGTAAGTAAGACTAATCTCGGTAAAGTGATGACGAGGTTCAAGTCATGTGATACGCACTAGTAAAAGAACTTGTGCAATATATCAATAACTGGAAGCAAGAATATATAACAGCATACAACACCACAATCTCGTAAAAACATGTGATAAAAACTCAACGTAGGAAAATCCATTGTTGACAATAAATCATCAAATAGAAACAAAGGCATATAATAGCATGTCAAATACAACTTGCAACTTGTTGAAATATATGATGAAGGTTAAAGAAAACATGTACATGATCAAAAATATCACTCCCGTTTCGTCACATGAATATCATTAAGAAAATCACCCTCAAACCATCACAGAAAAATCATCAAGAATGCCATCCTTATTTCGTTGCATGTGCAATAATTAAGAATATTATCCTTATTCCACCACATGTGCATAATCAAGATCACCACCCTTATTTCTCCACATGTGCAAACCCGAGAACGCCACACTTGATTCGCCACATGTGCATAACAATAATCACAATCGCATGGCAAAGACCTCGTGCCAACACCCAATCAATCCGCCCAACATGTCCATATGTGACATAATCAACTCAAAGCAATATGCCAATTTTTCATCAAAGATATGAGCCCATAATTTATCAATAAGGTGCACAAGGACATGACAATAATAAAAAAAATATGGATGGATGTTCAACATATAAAGCATGACTACGGCTAAAATCAATTGCAGCAATCAAGTTAATGTAGTCACAAAGTGATTAAGCATGCTTTATATAAAGAATATCATCAAATTAAGGCATAATAATAGTCTAAGGTCTAATCTGGTCATAAACCACACATAGTACATGTGTACACGCTCGTTACCTTGCGTACACGTCACTTTTCACATAACACAAATAGGCAAATAAGGCCAAATCCTAAGAGGTTTTCCTTACATAAGGTTAGGCAAGATACTTACCTCAATAAGCACAAATCAATCTTCTAATATAGCCTTTCCTCTAAAATGTACCTCCGTCCGGCTCAAATTTAGCCAAAAATAACTTAATAACATCAAACAATGCTATAGGAATCAATTCCAAACAATAAAGTCCAAATCTTTGCCCAATTCCCAAAAGTCAACAAAAAGTCAACCCCGACCCCATGGTCAAAACTCGAGTCAAGGGGTAGGTCCCGACTACCCATAACCCCACGAGTCCATATATATAATTAGATTCCTAAATTGAGTCCAAATCGACTCTCAAATTTATAAACTTTATTTTTTAAATAAATAGTCAAAATCCTCCCCAAAATTCCTTTCCATATTCAATGATTTAGGTATAAAAATTCATAGAAAATCAAGATATAATATCAAAATAAAGTGAAAATCACTATCCAATTGCCTTGTGTGAAAATCCTCTACAAAAGTCGCCCATCTCTAACTCTAGGGCTTAAAATATGAGAAAATGGGTCTAAGTCCTGAAACCCCTTCTAAATGTTAAGTTGCGGAAGTCGCAAGTGCGATTAGGGGTTCGCAATTGTGAGGAATGGCTCACAAAAGCGTTCTGAAACCCTCCACCTCTGATATCGCAATTGCGACCAGGACGATTGCAAATGTGACCATATATCGCAAATGCGGACCCCTCCTTCGCAATTGCGGATGTCGCATTTGCGGCACCATCTTCACAAATGCGAAGCTGGCCTTCACTTCCCCAACATCGCAAATGTGATCCCCACTCCGCAAATGCGAGGCATCGCAAATGCGAGGTCTGCAGCACAAGCAAAATTGAAGCTTCACCAAACTAGTCTGAAATTAATTTGAAACTCACCTGAGTCCCTCGAGCCCCACAACAAACATCCACACAAGTATATAAACCTCATATGAACTTTCTCGCAAGCTCAAAATATCAAAATAACATCTAATAGGGTGAATCGAGCACTAAAACGCATTATGCAAGATTTGAAACTCAAGAACTTCAATATTCACAACCAATCATCTGATTCCTACCAAACCAACTCGGAATAAACCAAACTTTGCATACAAGTATCAAATGACAAAACGGACCTATTCCAAGTCCCGAAATAACAACCCAAACCCGATAGTCTTAAAGTCAACCCAGTCAAACTTGTGAAATTTCTAAACCTCAAATTGTCAACTTTCGGCAAAAAGAGACAAATCATCCTAGGAACCTATAGATCCAAATTAGGACATACGCTTACGTCCAAAATTACCATACGAACCTATTGGAACCATCAAAACATGAATCGAGGTTGTTAACACAAAAGTCAAACCTTGCTTAACTCCCATAACTTAAGCTTCCAACAATAGAACTAAGTGTTCCAATTCATTCCAAAGCCTTCTCGAAACCAACCCAACCATCTCTGCAAGTTACAAAAAAATAAGTAAGCACACGCTAAGCATCAAAGGAGCTCAAATGCACAAAATGATCGGCTGAGTCGTTACAACCCTGGCAAAGTCTATATGGATTTTGCAATCCCAAGTGACAACTTTCATACTTTATATGCATTATTTAGAGGAAAATGTGTCAATATACAGATTTATCATAAAATAATCAAATTTATGAGAGGGAAGGAAACTCTTTTGTGATGCAGGTAAAAATGAAGCACAATATTTTCAGATTTGGTATGGTTCAGGTTGTCCCCTCCAAATTGCTCGATTGGTGGAATGATCTTCTAGAATGTGACTAGAATCATGCTAGGCATGTATTGGGAAACTTTCCATCCTTAATGGGGGTCAAGTCGTGCAAGGAACTCAATGAAGTTGCGATTATCTTTTGGGATGAGAAATGGGCCGTCTTCCGATTTGGAAACCTGAAAATGACTCTGTTGCTAGAAGAATTGGGGATTTTACTAAGCTTAATTGGGATAGTATCATCCTCCTTGTACCAGAAAATCGCTGACCTCGGGGTTTTCTTCGAGATTTTGGGATAAAAAGAAACATGAACTTGACTGCTTGGAAAAATCCTGGATCTCATTCAATTTCATGTCTAAACGGTTTGGGACTGGCAAGTCATATAGAGAGTTTCATGAAAAATTTGCCATAACATGCAGAGATTGGATTAATTAAAGGGTTTTTGCTTTTGTTGTGCGTTTTCTGGGGCTTATGATATTCCTGAAACATGAAGGAAAGTTTCATACCCTTCTGGCCATGGTAGTTGATGTTGTGTTTAAAGGACTTGATGGTCATGCCTATATTATTGTTCTTATGATCTTGGCAGAAAAGTATCGAGCCTTAGACCTTTGCAAGCATGGTGCGAGCTACTTTGAAGGATGTAATCTTTTGTTACAAATATGGTTGATACAATATCTTTAGAAGGCAACTATCGTTAAGAATTCCTCCGTCGGCCAATATGTGACTATATAGCAAATCATCATCAGAGCAGAGTGACCTTGACTCTAGATAGGTTCGCAAGGCCTACTAGCTCTATGGGATAGGCATACCTCTTCAATGACTTGTCAATCGAGCAAGTGCAATAGATGTTCGAATGGTTTCCGAACAAGAATTTGATAGCGCGATACAAGAAGGTGACTTATTTGGTCTTGATAGGGCTACATGGAACCTATCCATATGCCCCACTGAGGGTTATGAGGTAGGATGGATGGAAACAAGTGATACCACAAGTGGTAGACATGAAATGCCACAAATCAAATTTTAAAAGGGACAATGTGCCACTTAAGTATGAAATTTTGAACATCTGGAATCAAAAATCCATTGTGGATGAAAAGACTATAGAACCTGATAGATACTATCCTTCATGGCTTGAAGATGACATAACAGAGATTGTCAAACTGGTTGTCAAGCTGAAAGGCAGAATTATATACGAGGATGCAGAAGCACAAGTCCAATGAACAACATAATCAAGATATGGAGGCTAAAAAAGAATGGCAAGAGATAGCAGACAAGTCAGCAAAGAAGGTGAAGTACTTGGAACAAGGATTGCAAGAGCTGGAAACAAGTATGAAAATTAGCCATGTCCTATATGATGATCGACATTCGTAATATTGGGGATATGATTGTCGGTGTGAAGAAGACAAAATGTAATGAAGGTCCATTTTAGGCAAATTAGACTAGGATCATTTTTCTTTATCTCTTATGCTGGGTAATAAGGTCTTGAACCATTAGTGATTTTATTTACGTTTTGGGAAATAGAAAAACTTTGATTAACTCTGAGTTAATGGAATGAAGCATATTGGCACAAAAATTTCAAATTATTTATCGTCTTAGGCCTACCTCAGGTATGAAGAGGTTCCAAAATAGGACGCGTATGGAAGGACTTAGTGGTTTTCTCTGATATTAGTTTAATATTGCAAGACTTTTATTTTCCTTAGTATTCATTTCACTATACTAACTTAATTACCTTTGTCTTTTCTTGTTTTTAAGATTACTCTCCTCCCAATGGTTGATTTGTGCACCCTACCTATTTCTTCATACCACACCATATCCAAAGGGTTTTCCCCTCCTCCTACTAGCAGTCGCAAAAGAAAAGATAAAGGCAAAATAAAAGATGCAAGTGGTATGGTTGATAGGGATGGTTTCCCCGCTCCGAGAGAGGCTGTGGAAATGTCAGATAGGGTAAGTGTGCTAGGGCAGAATGATTTGGTCCTTCGGTTGGAATGTAAGATTAAGGAGTTACAAGGTGAATTGGAGCAAGTCAGAAATCTTGCAAACGTATCCCTCACCCTTAACATCCCAGTCATCGACCACCAGAACAATGCAAACACCGCCAAAGATCAAGTCCCTCCACAAAAAAAGCTACCACCACCAAATCCACCACTACAAGTCCCACCACATCATCAAAATCCACTACCACAATGTAACGACCCAACTGGTCATTTTGAGCACTTGCATTTCGATCAGTAGCTTACGGGCATGAGTAACTCCGTATGATGTATTATGACTTATGTGAATCGTCGATTTTGGTTTTCAGGTTATTCGGAATCGAATTGGAAGAATGGATTTTATTGTTGAAGCTTTAACTTGGGAGAGTTGACCAAGTTTCACTTTTTATGAATTTGAACCCAAAATGGAGTTTTGATGGTTCTGGTAGGTCCGTTGGGTGATTTTGGACTTAGGAGCGCTTCCGGATTGTGATTTGGAGGTCCGTAGTGGAATTTGGCTTAAAATGGCGGAAGTTGGATTTTTAGAAAGTTTGACCGGGAGTGGACTTTTTGATATCGGATTCGGATTGTGATTCCGGGAATCGGAATAGCTTCATTTTGTCATTTGGGACTTGTGTGTAAAATTTGGGTTCATTCCGAGTTAATTTGCTATGTTTCGGCACGAGTTATTGAAGTTGAAAAGTTCAAAGTTCAAAGATTTTGATTTGAGATGTGATTCATCGTTTTGATGTTGTTATGTGTGTTTTGAGGCCTCGAATAGGTCTGTATTGTGTTATGGAACTTGTTGGCATGTTCGGACGGGGTCCTGAGGGGCTCGGGTGAGTTTCAAACGAGATTCGGATCATTTCATTGCATTTTTGGACTTTTGCTAAGTTGCTGGTTCTGGTGTGATCGCACCTGTGGCTGGTTTGCGCAGGTGCGATGGCCGCAGAAGAGACAGAGGCGTCGCAGATGCGAGGTGAGTGCTGGGTGAGGAAGACCGCAGAAGCGAAGATTTGGGCGCATATGCGGATGCGCAGGTACGAGGTGATGGAGCGCAAGAGCGAGGTATTTCGCAGGTGCGGATGGTGGCTCGCACCTGCGATGTCGCAGAAGCGGATATGTTGTACGTAGGTGCGAGGGTCGATTCCTCAGCTGATTCTGCAGGGGCGGAGGTTATGTCGCAGAAGCGACGCCGCAGAAGTGGTTAATGTGTCGTAGGTGCGAAAATGCTGGCAGAAGCTATAAATCGAGGTTTTGGTTCTTTCTTCATATTTTGAGATGTGGGACTCGAATTGAGGCGATTTTTGGAGCAATTTTCATCACAAGGATTGGGGTAAGTGTTCTCTACTCGGTTTTGGTTATATTTCATGAATCTACCTTCATTTTTGGTAATTGGATTGTGAATTTTAAAGAGAAAATTGGGAGTTTTGGCCTAAAGTTTCATAATATGAATTTTTGAGTTTTGAACATCGAATTGGAGTCGGATTTGAGTAAAACTAGTATGGTTGGACTCGTAATTGAATGAGTTGTCGGATTTTGTAAGTTTTGTTGGGTTAAGAGGCGCGGGCCCGAGTGTGATTTTTGGCCGATTTTGGATTTTGATTAAGGATTCGATCTTTATCATTTGAAATTATTTCCTTGGGCTTTATTTGATGTATTTGAGTTGCTTTTGGCTCGTTTTGAGCCGTTCGGAGGTCGCTACGTGCGTGATGGCATCTTTGGAGCATCGCTTGGCTTGTCTGGCATTGGTATTGGCTTGTTCGAGGTAAGTAACTCTTTTAAACTTAGTGCCGAGGGTATGAAACCTTGTAATACGCATTATGTGATCGATATTGAGGCGACGCACATGCTAGGTGACGGGCGTGTAGGCGTGCACCATGTGAATTGGGACTATGTTGCTTCTATGGCACTGTATAGTGGTCCTACTTTGTTGATATCCATGTTTCCACCATGTGATAAAGTAGTTAAGCTGTCAATCATGCTAGATATCATGTTTAGGCATTATGCCGATATTGTTTGGACCCATAGTGGTCGTTTCTTACTGTCATCTCACTGATTTCATTGATATTTCGTACTCAGTCATATTCCATGCATTCATACCATATCTCAATCTCAGTTATTATTTATTGATACATCATATCATATTGTCGGGCAAGTTTCATGACATTGTGAGCCCGTGAGTGAGACTGGAGAGATTGATGACTGAGTAAGGCCGAGGGCCTGAGTGAGAGTGATATTTTGGAATCGGGTTGCACGCCGCAGCATGTTATATTGATTACATTTTATGGGATCGGGCTGCACGTCGTAGCGATGTAGCTCTTGGGCTGAAAGAGCCCCTCCGGAGTCTGCACACCTCCAGTGAGCACAGTTGATTATATATATGTATATGGATCGGGTTGCACGCCGCAATGAGCCTTATGGCTATATATATGTGGATCGGGTTGCACGCCGCAACGGGCCTTATGATATATATATATATATATATATATATATATATATATATATATATATATATATATATATATATATATATATATATGTGTGTGTGTGTGTGTGTGTGTGTGTGTGTGTGTGTGTGTGTGTATGGATCGAGTTGCACGCGCAACGAGCCTTATGGCTATATATATGTGGATCGGGTTGCACGCCGCAATGGGCCTTATGGTCATATGTGGATCGGGCTGCATGCCGCAACAGGTATTGTACAGTGCTGAGTGATTGGGTGTGCTGAGCATTGAGCATAGTGAAAGGGAATGTGAGACAGTGAGATTGAGTACTATGAGAGTGTGAGTACATGAGCTCATAATTTAGATGCATTGCATTTGACATGCGTACTTGAGATATATGCATAGAGATGCATTTCCTTCTGCTACCCAGTTTTGGTGACACTTATGATTTTACCTGTATTATGACATGTAGGCGTAGAGACGTACTTTCCTCATGCTATCTGAAAATGAAATATCTTACTTATCATTGAAAGGAGTTTTGGGAAAAATCACAGTTTTCAAACTTACTCGTATTTTGGCATTTTCGGTAAAAGATTTGGGCTTTCACTGAGACACTTGAAAAGAAATGCCTATTTTTCTGAAACTGTGACCGAACTGAGCATTTTATTTCTGAGATACCTCTTTTATTACTTGTACTATATTGTTATGAACTGTTGTGGAATATTGGTGTTGGACCCGACCTTTGTGTTAGCTCGTCACTACTTTCAACCTTAGGTTAGGTTTGTTACTTACTGAGTACATGGGGTCGGTTGTACTCATACTACACTTTTGCACCTTGCGTGCAGATGTTGGCTGTTGATGTTATTGTGTTCGATGGGAGCTGGATTTGAAGAAGTACCTGCGTCCCGGTTGTAGCTGCCTCTTGTTCATGGTAGCCTTAGATCTATAAAACTCTGTTAATGTATTTTTCAAATAGATGATGTATTTACTTCATTTCAGCTTTGTAAACTCTATTCTTAGAAGCTCATGATTTGTACTACCAGTCCTTGGGAAATGTTTAAGATTCAGATAATTTCTTTACTTAATTATCTTATTAAATATCATTGGAATTGGATAGTTATTAATTGGCTTACCTAGCGGGTTGGGTTAGGTGTCATCACGACTAGTTGGATGTTGGGTATTGACACACAAGTCCCTCAACATCACTAAAACTCGGTACCTCAAAACCCGCTACCACTTCATTATCAAAACCCATCACCACTATAAATCCCAATCCCCCACAAAATCTGCTATATCCACAATACTCACAGAACATGACTTATCCCTCCCTCAGAATACCTCACAACCTATCTCCCATATCCACGATCCACCCCAAATATTTGCCAATGATCCTCTGTGTACCTGAATCCCTAGAGCGCAACCAGACCAATCCCATCTATGTTGAAACCTTACCCTACACCCCCTCAACAAACCCAATACACGCCTAAACCCGCTAAAAGGGACTTACTAATCAAGAGTATGGTTGAGGAATTGCATAAATTTTTCGGAATGGTCCAAAGTGTTGTAATAGGGAAAGGAATTGAGGGTCTAAGCTACAATGATGTGTGCATTCAACCTGAGTTGAGCTACCCAAGGGTTATAAACCACCAAATTTTAGAATATTCGACGGTACTAGAGATTCAAAGGCTCACTTAAGAACATACAGTGATAAACTTGTGGGAGTAGGGAAGAACGAGTAAATCCGCATGAAGCTGTTCATGAGGAGTCTTACTAGGGACGCTTTGTCTTGGTATATTGGGCAGAATCAAAGAAATGGCACAACTGGGTTAGTATGTCTTCTGATTTCATGGGTAGGTTTAGGTTCAACACTGAAAATGCACCGGATTTGCTCTACATTCAGAACTTGAAGAAGAAACCCACTGAGACGTTCCGAGAGTATGCTACTAGATGGAGGCCTGAGCCGCCAATGTGCAACTACCATTGGATGAAGGGCAGATGGATAAGTTTTTCATATGTGTTCAAGATCCCCAATACTAAGAGAGGTTGATGGTAATTGAGGATCACAAATTCTCATATATCATTAAGCTAAGAGAAAGAATTGAAGAAGATACCAAGAGTGGTATGGTAACTATTTTTGAAGCTCTGCAAGCTACGAATAAAGCGTTGCAGTCAGGGGGGATTTTTGAAGTGAAGAAGAAGGAGGAGATCAGTGTTGTGATGGTTGCTCAATTGGGCGGATCGGGCGGGGCAAATGGATGTGGGCTTATATTGCCACCTCTAGTCAATTTGATCATTATTTAGAGCTCAGCGTATTTATGTGGAACCACCTTTTAAAGAGGAATTCCAGTCACACCAGTAGTAGAGTTTCCAAGTGCTTGACGAAATATTAGCAGTAGATTCCATTCCAATAAGTTATTACGATTCAATTATTGTTAGAGCATCTTGTTTACCTACTATACAGCCAAATTGGCAGTTAGTTAACAGTAAATGTTTTTCTCCCTACTGCTGGCTGCCAGCCATCTGCATGTATAAATTGTATACCGTCCCCTATATATTACTTAGCCAATTTGAAATTTCCTCTTCGCTTTTTTTGTTCTTTTCAAATCAAGAAACTTCCTGGCTAGTTCCTATATTTTGAAAAAACAATTCATTAACATTTACTCACGTTTCATTTCCAGAAATTGCAATTTAGCCTCCGCCCATCCTTTTCCTGGTCAAATTTAAACCCCATCTAAAAACCCCAGACCAAAACCTCATAAAGTACTACTATAAATATGCATGGACCACCAAAGAATGAGAAACTATTCCCTAACTACCAAAACAAACGAACTCAATCCTAGTTTAGTGTAGACAGATGGCTAGGATGTCCAGATTCACGAGCTTCATTTTCAACCATAACATGTAACAGACAATCTTGTCCAAGTCCAGGAATAGGACACAAGTACGTAACAGGCAACCACCAGTAGTAAAAATCAACCATAACATGTGACAGACAATCTGAATATGGGGCATTTGTTCTAGTAGCATTTTCATTGTTTGATTTGACAGTAATCTGCAAGCGTTTTTCCTTGTAATTCCTATACCTTTTGGGCATTTCTCTAGGTTTCTTTTGTTAGGAATTTTTTGAACTCTATTCATGTATTATTTTGTTCTTTGATTACCTCTAATAAATTGAATATCTTTTATCAGTTGGTATTCCAACTTTTCACCTGATCACTGGTACCGTGTCAAAGAAGGGTTCCTTGTGAACCCGTGAAAAATGGGATTAATATACAAAATTCAACGTGTGATCTGGTAAAATGTTCATTGAAGCCTTAAAGAACTTCTCCTTAGCCACAACTCATACATAACCATATAAAAGGCATCAAAATCAACAGGGGAAACATGCCACTGGAAGTGTTTTCTCACCTTCAGAACATTGCTATGCAACATTAAGTACTCCTGCTGAGTTATGCCTTGAAGGATTTTCTTCAATAAAGGGATGTCTAACGTGGCAACGATGACTGAAAAATGCTTCCAATCTAATATGTCCGCAAATGGAAGATCATAATGGTTCGCAATGATCACAGGTACACAGCCATAGAACAAGGCATCAGCAATGCGAGCGGTGTTCACTTCATAGCCTTTGACATGAAGGCAGAATTTGCTATCAAGAAGTTCTTCGGCATAAGATCTTTCAAGGTGACCAAAGTGCACAAAGATGTCAGAATCATTTCCCCACCACTCTAGAAGCTTTTCACGTACAGGAGAATTTATTGTTCCAGCAAAAAATCCTAGCTTTTTCCTGAAACCATTCAATAAAATGAGTTTATTGATCTCCACCCCCCCCCCCCCCCCCCCCCCCCCCCCCCCACACACACACACACACCACATGGCAAATAAAGATCTGAACAATATATTCATCCAAAAGCTTCTCTAACAGTGCAAGTGATTATTATCTAAGATAGTGAAATCTAATACTTCTTACTGATGGCAAAACCAACAGATAAAAGGAAACAATATCAAAGAAGTTCTCGGTGAGTGGTAAACAGCTGAAACCTTTGTCCATGAGCTTCCTATCTAGTAGCTACACGGCACCATATCCAAATATACACATTTTAAAGTCAGGAGTTCTTACTGGTGGTCACTAGAGCTTCAATGTTCTTTAGTCTAGCTTGAAACATACAGCTTAACCCAGTCAACTGAATGGTATAAAGGGCAAGTTAAAGGAAACCTTCTTAAGCTTGGATTAGCCCCCCCTCCCTTTCCTTTCTTTTTGTCTTCCGTTACCTTTTTTCACTGTGTGTACAGAATCACACTTCTTCAAACAATATGAAGACTGCTATAACAATATCAGAGAACTACCAGCCGACTCAAACTGCTTGCTCATCTACCGAAGGTTGTTAGGAGGAACAGCCTCTTGCATACACCGGAACAAATCGATTGTACAATGACCCTTGTTGAATGGAATCCTCGAGCAGAGGGAGAAAAGAGGAAAATATAAAGAAACCAGGTGCTACATACAAGCGAAACAGTGCTAGCCAGGAGCAGAACAAAGAAGTGGCACTTACCACTGACCAAGTTCTGAGTAAATCTTTCTCTCATCAAACAATTTACAGATAAGTTGGTGACTGTTTAAACCACCGCATAAGATATTTGAACTACTTAGTCAAGAACAGGAATACTGAACTTAACCAAGAGACAACTAAGGTAAATCAAAAGGGAAAATATAATGGAGCACCTAACAACACATCTTCACAGACCAAGAACTTCGAGATCACCCCTTTCACTCTTCCCCTCTTTCGTCCGTCCACGAGGCTGTAAAAGAGAGAAAGGGGCGGCCATTTAGTGGGAGTCGCTTCGGTTGTAATTCTTTTATGATGTACTTAATAACACATCTCTATTCAATAATTTCCACATTTAGTATTTCTTATCTTCTCTTTTACCTAAGCCATTGTATTCTCATTTACAGCCAACTATGGAGTTTAGAAAATCTCTTAAGGGTAAACTTTGCTCTTTGCCTCATCTGACTCTCATATCTACTCCATTTTCCCCATGATTCTCGCCTCCACTGCTCCATCTTTCTTCCACAGCTACATTCTTGTCAAAGATATCTGACATTTATCATTCAAAAAAATAGTGCTTATCTGGTGGCAGCAGTGTGTATGGAGATACCATTACAAAGCATTTGGGTGATGGTGCAGGGACAACAATGTCACCAGGATTCTTTGTGCACTTGTGTCGAATAGGCAGGACCATGGACACAAGTATCACTACCTCTAATGAGTTCTGCAAAATACACTTAAAACTTTCCATAAATTGGTCCCACTATGTTCGATATCTTTACAGGCTCAGCAAACTATCCAAGTCCAAGTAATATATGGGGATAGTCACTATAATTGATGAAACGAATATCCCTTTAGGCTCTGGTGGGATGTCCAGATCTAACTAGTTTATTTAATATGTAGTAGAGATATTTCGTACTAATATGCAGACACCAAGTGGTCGCCGACCCTGAACGAAAATCCAAAAGACCAAAAGGAATAACCAAAAAGTCTTTACAACATAGACCATATTTAACCATGGAATTGGAATTAAGAATCCAAAAAGGTTAAACCTATAAAAACATCTAGTTGGCAAATGGATTTGATTACCTTGAAGTTTTTTGAACAGGCTCCTGTACAAGACACGTCAATTTGCAGGTTTCACATGAGGTATACAATCTATTACGATTTAATATGCACATGGGAGCACAGAAGAAAGGCATATGATGAATGCCAAAAAAAAAAAAGCTTTCCCACAGATGGGCATATGATGAATGCCAGTAAAAGCTTTCCAAGATGCATGACAAGATAAACAAAATTATCTTGTAAGATTCCATGTGCTTATCAATTGACAGGTCATAATTTGAAATTAACCCCAGCTAAGTAGTCCGATATCTGACATACATGAAGTGAAATAAGATAATACAATTCAAAAAGACTCAACTGACCTTTTATAAGGTGCAAGATTTGGGTCACTTCCTAGCCTTGGCCAAATCTGGGGCAAGGATGCATCTTTATGTGGAATATATGATGATACGAAATAACTTGAAGAACACACAACTTGGATCGCGTTGATCTTAACATCAATTGCTTTCTCCATGGCAAAACGACCAATGGAATGACAGGCAACATAGAAATGGTCAGCCCCATTGGTGTGGTTCCAGTAAGGGTACTCATGACTAATATTGAAGATGTAGCTTTTTATGAAGTCTTTAATACCATCAATCCCCACACGTGGATCATGCCGCAATCGTGCAATTGAGAAAGGTAGAAAGAAAAGATCTGCATTGGAAGGATCCTTTGTAATGAAGTGGCTTGTCACAAGAATTTTCTTGAAGTAACTTTCACTGGCATAGTTTCCGCCTGGCTCAAAATCAACAGCCAAGAGTACATTGGAAAAGGGATCAGCCTTTTGGTGAGGATAAACATATATCTTCAAGCTCCTATTCATTTCTTTGTAGTCATTCATAAAGGTATCTCTGTCATGGAATACCGCGTTGTCATTAACATACTTTCCTGAAAATAAAAGCCAACTATTTCGAGATCCAGAAAATAAGCGACAAAGCTCAGAAAAGACAGTAATCAGGGCTATAACACCCTGCCAAAAATGCCAATCAGGACAGAATATTATTGGGCTGCAGGCAAATATATTTGCAGTAAATAATATAGCATTCACAGAATATAGTTACTTCAGATAATAAACTGACTAAAAATCATACTTATCAGAAAAAAACCACGGTAGTTATCGATATGGCAAAGAGATACAACTTAGAGAAGGCCAAAATGACATAGCTGGAATCCACAATTATATTACACTACTATCTATTTCATAATTCAAAGATAAACTGGGCCGAAGATACTGGTTTAGCCATGTATGCATGACTTCTAAATATAGGTAAACCAGTGGACAACTGGAACAAAATTAAGCTGATATATCAACCTACAGCCTGTGGTTAATCAACATAAATACGACAGGCCACAACAAGAAAACGTTATCTTGTTTACCTATCTGTTCCAGTATCAGAATCACCCCAACGGTGGGTATAATCTTGAAACGTCTCCTTTTCTCAGTCCCAGGCCAGAAACTACTAATCGCGACCCGACTCCCAGGGTGATAGTAACTCGTACGACATGCCTCGTATCTGGGAAGGCTTCCTTATAATAATTTCAAACTTGAATCGCCACATTTTGGCTTCAGAAGACTTAGGATGTGCTATGTTTTTCTTTTCTATCAATCACAGAAAATCATTGCACTCACCTTATAATAATAAAGAAAAAGAAGAAAAAAAATTGAGAGAACAACTAGGTTTAGATGATAGAAGGCACCTTAAGAGAAAATAATGACTCTGCAACTTTTCCTGTTTCATCTATTTAGATACCTTTCCAAAGTAAGCATGCCAACTTAAGATTCAGATTATTATATTCATACTTAATTTTCGAGGTGAAAAAGAAAGAAGCAAAAGAGAAAGAAGTGAAATCTCCAAAAAAATTAAATCTTTTATTTTCATTTCATCTACCTTATCCTTCTATGCATATGCTTAAACATTGTCCATTTACTACAATTGGACATCATTTCTCTGAAACCTTTTCGGTACTTTCATTTCCTTCTAATAGTTTTTTTTTTAAAATTTATTTCTTTCCTTCTTTAGATGTTATAAGCATTCACTAAGGGTAGATGCAAATCACCAACTCACTGAATAAATCAAACAATCTACTGAAATAGCTTCTAATGCATCTAACCTGCCAAATGATGAACTTGGAAACCCAAGTCGTTGAATGCACGAGATTCCCAATTCTAAATAGGTACGTCCTTTAAGCATCATCATGTGCCATTAAATCAAAGAATAAAGCATTATCCTTTAAGCATCAAATCAAATCGTTGAACATACGAGGTTCCCAAATGATGAACTCGGAAAGCAAATCATTGAACTGTACGAGGTTCTTAATTCTAAATAGGTAAGTCCTTTAAGCATCATCATGTGGCATTAAATCAACGAATAAAGCATATGATCCTTTAGCACAAAACTCAATCTTCACACTGTCCCTGGTATCGAAAACCTCTAACGGTAAACTTAGTGTAGCAAATTCAGCAATTCTTTTAAGTTCTCAATGCAAAGTGCTAAAGAATAAACCTCCTAACAACATAGCCACTTCCTAAAACCCTCTCTCCCTGCTACAGTTTTTGTCCCTTCTACCTTTTTCATGTTCACATTTGGTCAATTAGAATTTAATTCGAGGATAGAAAATAATATATTGTATTATGATATTTTTCATTCCAAATGATCATATAATACATTTAATAAAATGTATTCCGTCCCTACCATTTTTCCATTTTATGTAATATTGTTTGACGGGGCATCGAGTTTAAGAAGTAAATAAAAGATTTTTTTCACAGACATTTGTATGGCAAAAAAATTATATCATTATAAATAAGAAGTTGAAAATTAAATTGTTTCTAAATGTAAAAGTACTCTTTTTTTTAGAAGGAAAAACTACTCTTTTTGGGACAGATTATTATAAAGTAAATTACATCACATAAAATTGGGACTGAGGAAGTAACTAATAGTAAAAATCTACAAAGTACAACGATTTTAAATTCTTCTTCTTATCTTACCATTCAATTCCATATGCCTCTGGCTCTGAACATTTCCAATTCCACCAGTGCCAAAACTTTGTATAGAGCCAAGAAATGAAATGTTGACCGGCTTCTGGGAGGTGGAGTTGAAGGATGAAAAATCAGTAGAATGAGTGAATGTGAGATGGGTTTGTTGGGAATGAGTGAAGAATTTGGAAATGAAGGAAACGTAGAAGAGAATTAAGAGAGAGGTGACGAGAGCTAAGGCTGTGGGTAAGAAAAAGAAGAAGAAGGATTGTGGTGAGTTTGAGTCACGACGGTGTGTGAGAATTTTGAGCATTATCGACAATGGAGTACTCGTCATTCAAGCTGCTGCCTGCTTCTTTAACAGTAAGTGACATTCCGACATGTATTGCAGGATGTAGGTGGAAGCATTAATGTTGAATAGTTGAGGTACAAGCATCTGCTGTATACAGAAAATGTGATCGGACATTAGATTTCAAAATATATTTTTCAAATTTATCTTATACCCACAAGTTCTAAAAACTATCACAAATACCCAACAGTACCATTATCAATAACATTCATTATATTATCGCAAATCATAGTCCTGAACATAAATAAATTTGATATAAAATTATTATTTTTATAATGAATTACATGATACACTATCAGGTGACCGAGAAGACGAAACAATATTATTACAAAATAATAAATGGCGGGCTCTTTTATAAAATACAAAAGTTTGGTATAATTTTTAAAAAATATAATAGTGATATTTTGACCCAAAACCGGCTATTGAGCTGGTTTTGGAATTTGAGATATGGAATTTGAGATTTTGCTAAAATATAGGCAAAATTTATGGCCAAATATGTATTTGCCAAATAAAATTTAAATTTATTTTGACAAATTCTATGACCAAATGGATCCTTAGAAGTATTTATTTGCTCTGACAAGTAGCAATGTCAACTGGAAATGAGGTATAAATCCTCATTACATTCTTTGTCAGGCTAAAGTACAAACAAATCCCATATGTTTTTGACAATATCCAAACGGACCTTTGAATACTTTTTGGAAAACAATGAATTACTAATCAAACACATTAGAGAAAAAAGTTTCAAAAAATTGAGAAACTACTCCAGAGGTATTGTTTTGGAATCTAATCTTTTAACATAACAATATCTTTATACTACGTCACAAAGTTCACAAATTTTAATTTTTGTGGTTTAATATATGTTATTTTTCCATAATGCCAATCATGTGTACTTTCAAATGCACACGCAAGTATACATAGTCAACAAACAATAAAGTGATGAATATAGTGCCAAACCCACAGAGACTTGTCGTTAGCTACCTACTAATTGAACTAGAATGTCGTAATCTAATCGAGTTCCCGAGTTGGAGTCTTTGTTACTAAGCTACTATTGCAAATATTAAATAAACGATCACGGCAACATAGAGCTTTTAAGAGTTACTTCAGTAGAGATGAAGATCCCAGGGTTGTGGCTGGTTCACTAATCCTATTGAATTCTAGTCAATCCTTCTTTCAATCTTGAATTTCCTATGATTGTTAGTTCACCAGATTATCTTTACTTACACGATTCTCCCAAATTACTACTCGTCTATCCAAGATATATTAACGCATATATCCCAATAAAATAAATCTACCAAGAATGTATTACGATCAAGGTAATGAATTGAGCAAGGTGATTAGGATATTCATATCCTAATCACAAATTCGCCCCTTAACCATAGGGATAAGATCATACTCTCTTTTATTTTTCTCTAATTTAAGAACGGCTTTTCCAAGCATATCATAAATAGTTGATAGAACTTAAATTGGCCAAACAATCAAGCAATTATGCACAGAATCAAAGAAACAATCATAAGATAAAAAATTGTAATAAGGAAGAACATAACAACCAAACGTCAATATTCATGACTATCCACAACCCCACAATATAGAGCTTAGCCATAAATAGTTACAATAATGATTACACAAGTATTTTATATAATAAAGTTACTAGAAAGAGATAAAAGATTGAAGAACTTGATGATCCTTGCTCAAAAGTTGCTCCACACGATCCAGGTTGACTCCAGTATGTCGTTTATCCTCTAAAAATTAGGTTTATAAACTCTTTTATACCAGTTAGGGAAGTGTAGAACTAAAGAAACCTTATCCTTTCTGTACTAGAAAAGTTTCTCAGACCTGGGCGCCTTAGGCACCGCGGATCGGTGGCCCAAGTGCCCATTTGTTTTTTCTCGACTGCCTTCACAGCTGGTTGCGCCATGGGTTGGCCGGTCCCCTGGGCGGTGGAATCTGTTTCTGCTTCTTTCCTTTTGTCTTTGGTGCTCCAGGCGTCGAATCTCGGTGGCCTGGGTGCTGAAGTATGACTTCCTCCATTCTTTTCTCTTATTTTCTACTTCGCTCGTATGCAATTGGTCCATTTTACTTCAAATCAAGTCCTACACATATAAAGATCAAAATTAAGCTCAACTCATCATGACACACATCAAGATCAACAAAAAAAGAGAACGAGTAAGGCAATTAGCATACAATTAATATACACTTTTAGTCAAACATCAACACCCCACACTTAAGCTCTTGCCCGTCCTCGGGCAACCCAAACTTAACTATATCAACCACACAATACCATTAAACAAAAATGCGGAGGAGCATATAACAATCTAAGTGTACTACACCTATGATCATGGTTGATACCGATAATTAAACTCTTGCATACGAACTTAAGAACACTTCTTAACTTCCACATGCTAAAAGAAAAATTCAAATCCACGTACATTAAAACAACCTGCCCACAACCACTTCACCTCAAGAACTGGCTCATCATCATTAAGAATTCTCAACTTGCACCACTCACATTAACAAGAGAAGTTTAATAATGTCACCTATCTGTCATGAGATAATGTGCCCTAACTAATAAACAAGAGAGTGTATAGTCCGCACATTTAAATCAAAAGTTCAAATATAATTTAAGGATATCATATATATGACAAAGATAACTCACTCTCACAAATAAATTCATGTACTTCCCGATGTCGTACCATAGGTTTGCCCCTAGTATAGAACTCGACAAATCTAAGCTCACAAGATCTAGGATCAAATAGGACTTTACATGTTGTAATGTAGGCTAAGGAATAGGTTGGATACATTTAGATATGAGTGACTACACCTTCTAATCACTTTAATATAATACGAAGGTCAATTTGAGTTCACACTTATCATAACTCAACCTCAACATTCTAATACACATCATATCAAAGGTAGACCCTTTTTCTTTAAGCACTTTACGTATTGATAACCCACTAGCACATATAAGGTATTCTTGGGAGAATGTATTGCTCTTCTTCTCTTTTCTCTCTTTTTTTCTCAATCTTTAATCTTTTTCTCTTTTCTAACTCTCCCTAGCTATATCTATTGCAATTCTTGCTAGTGTTTTTTTTTATTACACAAGTGCATATTGTATGGTTCCACTCAAAAGCCACCTCATTTTCTCCCTAACCCTTCTAGTGCTCGATCTTGAGACCTAAGTTCTTTCAAGGGTAAAGGTTCAATCAAAGAGTTTAGCTACAAAGAAAAGTAGATCGGTTTATAATGCAGTTGCCAATGAAAAGGTTTACATGCTCAAAGGGATTACCAATGGAAAATGTTATCAAATGTGAGAAATTAAGGCTCAATGGGCTAATCAAAGAAATGCATAAATCATCTCCTAGACTCAACAAGACTCATTTATTTTGCTTTGTCCCACATACCAGGTAAAATCTAGACTAACTTAGGATAGCACAAAATATAATCTAGACCTCACAACACACATTTGTAGAAGGCCCATGTAGGACAGTTCCATTTCAACTCTCAAGTCAAAGAAAATAATCACATAATCAAGAAATATTAAGCAACAAGGCACTAGATGAACATAGAGTCAAGAAACTAAGAGCAGGCATCACATCACACACTATTCAAGTTCCTAAGGGATCAATTTCTTATAAAGACCATGTCAGGAAGGTACACACATGCCAAAGCCTACTTATACTAGCATCAACCAAGTCAAAAGGCAACCAAGTCAAAAGGCACCTATGAGCAATCTAGTCTTCTTTCTTCAACTCTATCCTACCTAAAAAGAACAAAAATACTGTGCTCAACCTGTATCCCTTGGGAAAAAAACCAATGCGTGAAGAAAAAATAATGGGGATTATTACCTATCTAAGACTAACTAAAAATAAAAAAATATATTTTTGGTATTTTTTATTGGAACTTAATCCCTCAAGAAAACTGTTCAAGTGATCCACAGGGAAAAGTCCAAACTTTTTGATTTTTTTTCAATCAATTATCACTAGCTACTAAATTAAGGAAACTGATATACTAACATTTAAGAAAACTACTACTATTACTATTACATGTCAAAAGAATGCAACTAATGTTATACAGTTATCCATCCCAAAAAACATAGAAACTACCCGGACACCACACTTAAATCGTGCAGAGTCCTCGATGAACATAATAAAAAATATCAAACAAGAAGTGTGGAATGAAAGAGTCCCTGCTATTCTGAGCCATTCGGGTTGTAGTTTGAGCCATCCTCTTCAGACTCCTAATCGATAAGTCCTCTAGTTCTTCCCGGCTCATGCGACTCTGATCCAGCCGTAGTCCCAGCCTCAACAATGCCCTCTATGGCCAATGGTCCATCGACCTCTTCACCTTTTTCATCCCCAAGAGAAGATGCAGGGCATGTGTTCGGATCCTCGAATGAGTATAGTAGGATGTCGGGTAGCAGTCCCAACATTTGCTTTGTCGACCCCAACAATGGATAATCTTGGTGCAACTTCTAGCTGTCCTACTTTGTAACTTATACCCGCTGCATAGTCAAACTCATCATTTCATAAGATGGTGATTCCAGTTATCATCATGTGCATAGCGTGCAGCAGTACTCAACTTCGGTGCTCCCTCAGCATCAGCTCTATCATACTCAGGTACATCCCTCGACAATATGTACTTTTTCAACAAATTACCAAAGAAGTACCGCTTTGTCTGGTTTTGAAACCCGGTATGGTGTATCTCATCCAGCATCAACTTCCCAATGTTGATAGGTTTTCATGTCATCAGAAAGTAAATAAAAAAAACCTCGCTCTCATGCACACTAAATTACGCTCGTAAGGCATGATGCGAGTCTGAATAAAGTTCTGCCAAATACAGGCAGCCCTATGAAAGTCAACCTTGTACATCTCCAAAATGGTTTTGGGTCCGAGCCGAGCGAGTCCACTTTGCAGTCGAATCCACTCCACATAGTGCATGGCGGATAGCAGTATATGTGGGACTGCGGTTAAACCTAGCAAATATCCTTGGGTTGTACTCCCTCCGTTTTAATTTATGTGAACCTATTTCCTTTTTAGTTCTTGCCAAAAAGAATGACCTCTTTCCTTATTTGGAAACAATTTACCTTTATGCAATGATTTATAGCCACACAAAATATATGTGTCTCATTTTACACTACAAGTTCAAAAGCCTTCTCTCTTTTCATAAATTCTGTGCCCAATCAAATGGGTTCATAAAAATTGAAACGGAGGGAGTAGTTTGTAACCCCCAAGTAGTCACACAAAGCCTCCCATGACAAGTTCACCCACGTCCCTCGCACCCATGACTCATCCTTCTAATAATTCCAGTTGGCATGCAATTCTTTCACCATACGTAGATTGGCATGCCCAGGAGACTCCAGTAAATGATCTAGCTTCAACTTTTTCATCTGTGCTAGCACCTCCGGACAATTGGTCTCCAGGCAGCCACATTGATACTTATCTCATAAATATATGGATCGTACGGAACAAATATGTTATACCACTTCTCCGCATCATCGCCCTCAAATTGGATTGCTCGATGAGACTGCTTGGGTGCCCTACCAGAAGTCTTCGCCACTTGCTTGCCTTTCGCCTTCTTACTTGCAGTAGCCTCACTATGAGACCGTTTCTTTGTTGGATGGGAAGCAGTGGAAGGCTGTGCAGTAGTCTTAGACTTACCTTGCTTTTCACGGTCCATTGTACCTAAACCTGCCCTATGAACACAAATTTTTAGATACATCACATAAGACCAACTAAAATCACAAATGAGGGTTAGAATGACCCCATACTTAAGAACTAAACATGTGTGCAATCTAAGCATCAACGATCTAGCGCTACCGTGTTCATCATGTAAAACCAATTGGCAAGTGCCTAGGGTACTCAAACTTATCCTTTTTCAATCAATGGAATGTTCGCGCATGCACCATACCTTAATGTAGCACATTGACATCCACTCAACCTTGACAGAAGCATAACAACATGATCATGACCTATTCTAGCCCGTAGTCGACATCAAACTAGTTAATGTACACTAAAACGCTCCTAAAAACTTAAAACAACCCAATAATACTCTTACAAGCAGTCTGGCAAGCAGTTGTAGCCCTCGCGCGCGACACTCGTGCCCGTGTAGGATAGTCATGCGACCTTGCTTGTGGCATGACATTCGTGTGAAGGTGGGAAAAATAACCTTGGTGCATTTCCAAACCCTTCACTAGCACCCCACACTTGTTTCTAAGCATACAATATCAACGCTTTGATACTCAGACTTCACCGGCAATCAAAATTGTCTTTTAAATAATTGCTCGAACACTTGGCATGCATATGTTTCGTTCACGATTTTCAAACAATGGGTATGTGGATTACCCTCCCAAATTTGACGAGGTGGTAGGAATTATAGTTTACCACCTCGCATATGTATACCAACACAATCACAACACACCAAACATCCATAATGTTTGCCTAGAAAACCAAGTGATAACTAACATAAACTAGGGGAATTGGAGAAAGGGAGTTTGTGGTGATGGTATAACAAGAGAAAGAGAAGAAGATAAAGGGAGAAGAGAAATATAGAAAATGAGAGAGAGAGAGAGAGAGAAGGCATCTTGATCGCCGATCGGAGGGGCAGAGTTTGTCGCGCCTGGGTCAGATAAGCGGGGAGAGAGGTAAGGAAGCCTTCTCTCTCTTTAGATGAGTTCCGGTTGCACATATACGTGCCTTCTCTCTCTCTGTCAAGAGGCACATATACGTGTAACCGGAACAAGATAGAAGAGGCCTATTCTATCTATACGTGCAACCAGAACTCATTTATCTTGTTCAATTGCAAGAGCCTCTTCTCGCCCGTTGCTTCCATGTCAATTTTCAACTTTCTAACTGCCCAGTTAGCTTTGTGTTCCAACTCAATAGGTAGGTGGCACGTCTTCTCATATACAAGCTTGTACGGTGAGGTACCAATCAGCGTCTTATATGTAGTTCTATATCCCATAGAGCATATCTATCTTTTTAGCCCAATCTTTCCTGTTTGTGCTCATGGTCTTCTCCAAAATTTGTTTGACCTCTCTATCCGGTACTTTAGCTTTTCTACTAGTCTATGGATGATATGCAATTTGCGACCTTATAGTGGACTCCATACTTTGATAGAAGGCTATTCAACAATCTATTACAAAAGTGCATCTCTTTATTACTGATTAAAGCATGTGGAGTCCCAAACCTTAAAAATATTTCTTCCTCAGGCCACTACTTTTGCGTCATTAGTAGGCATCGCAACAGCTTTCACCCATTTTGTAACATAATCCACTGCTAGAAAAATATACTTGTTCCTCGAGACAATGGGAATGGTCCCATGAAATCAATATCGCAAATATAAAAAAATCTCCACCTATAAAATTTAAGTCAATGGCATCTTGTGCCTCCATGTAATTATTCTCGTTCTCTGATATTGGTCACATTTCTTCACGAATGCATGAGTATCGCTGAATAATGTTGGCCAATAAAACCCCGTGAAATACTTCTGCAACCATTCTATCTCCCTCACGATGACCACCATAAGGTGACGCATGACAGCTGCACAAAATTTATTCCACCTTTTTTTCCGGAATACTCTTCTCATCAACTGCTTGACACATTATCTATACAAAAAGGGCTCGTCCCAAAAGTATAAGTTCACATCATGGAGGAACCGTTTCCTACCCTCAGATGGCATCTCCCGCGGAAGTACTCTACTCACTATAAAGCTCACATAATCCACGTACTATGGCGTGGGATCATGTGTGATGGCAAAAAGTTTCTCATCCGAAATATCTGCTTGAGTTTTTCTCTATCATCAAGATGCTAATGGTTCTCCAATCTTGACAAGTGATCATCTACTTGATTTTCTGTGCCTTTTTTATCACATATCTCCAAGTCAAATTCCTGCAACAATAAAACCCATCTCATTAATCTAGCTTTCAACTCTTTCTTAAAAAATAAATACCTGATTGCCGCTTGATCGGTGTGGACTATGATTTTGGTTCCTATCAAGTTGGCTCAAAACTTATCGAATGCCCAACAACCGCCAATTCGTTTGTGCATCACCAAGGGTCTTACTCGCATAATATATGGAGTAAAACATCTTGTCTTTTCTTTGGCCCCATACTACCCCAATAGTACGATCACTAGCATCACACATTATGGTAAATACCAATCCGGTGCTACAACAATCAGTGCAGCTACCAATTGCCCTTTAAGCTCTTCAAACACCTTGAGATAAGCTTCATCAAAATGAAACACTATACCTTTTTCTCGAAACCTGCATAAGAGAGTAGCAATTTTAGAAATATCTTTAATAAAGCATCTATAGAAACATGTGTGACCTAAAATAATATGAACACCCTTCACAAAATTTGGTGGTGGAAATATCTCAACCGCCTCAACCTTCACCTTATCCACTTTAATTTCATTCTTAGACACTCTATGGCCCAACACTATGCCTTCTTGCACTATAAAGTAATAATTTTTCCAATTTAGCACTAAATTCGTTTCTTCACACATCGCTAATATCTTCGCCAAATTTTTCAAGAAATCATCATAAAGATCAAACATTCATCCATGAAGACTTCCACAAATTCTTCTACCATATCGGTAAAAATGGCTATCATGCACCTCTGAAAAGTGGCCGGTGTATTGAAAAGTTTGAATGACATCCTCTTAAAAGCAAAAGTATCATAAGGATACATGAACGTCGTTTTTTCTTGCTTTCCGGATCTATAGCAATCTGATTATACCCTGAATAATCATCCAGGAAATAATAGTACTCGTGCCCTGCCAACCTATCCAACATCTTATAAATGAAACGGAGGGGAAAGTGATCCTTTCATGTAGCTTTATTGACCTACCTATAATCAATACAAACCCTCCAACCCGTTACAGTTCGAGTGTGATTTAGTTCATTATGCTCATTTGCCACAACAATCATTCTAATGTTCTTGGAACATATTGTACGGGACTCGCCCAATTACTATCCGAAATAGGAACAATAATACCAGCATTGAGCCATTTGATAATTTCTGTCTTCACTACTTCCTTCATGATAAGATTTAGCCTTCTTTGTTGTTTAATACTTGGTCGGTGCGCATCTTCCAAAAAAACTTTATACATATAAAACGAAGGACTAATTCCCTTAATATTTGCAATAGTCCACCTAATAGATCTATTATTCTCTCGAAGTACCCGCAATAACTTATCTTCTTGAAACTGTGATAGAGTAGATGAAATGATAACCGGCAAAGTTTTTGAATTTCCCAAATAAGCATAGAGCAAGTGCGATGGTAAGGGCTTAAGCTACAATTCTGTAGCTTCTACGATAGATGGCTTGTGTGGTGCCAATGACAATGGTATGTCAAGTGCTTCGAACAATCTAAGTCCATAAACATACTTACATGTCATATTAAGGACTTGCTAAATTTCCTCCACTAGCTCATCTTCACTTTCTTCTTCATCACCCAACAAGGCTCTTTCGAGGGGATCTTCTAGAGTCATATATGGAGTCACACTTGTCACATTGTCCTTCGCAACTGAATATGGCCAAATCTTCATAGTGGGCTAGAAACTTGAGTGCTCTATACACATTAAAAATATAATGACCCGGCCAGTTGTTTTGAGTTTTAGAACCTCATTCCCCTATTTGAGACTTCACGTAGGTTGGTTTGATGATTTATGACTTGTGGGGATGGATGATTTGGTTCCCAAGGGGATCGAGAGTGCTTTGAAATACTTAGTTCCAAACTTGAGGCTTAAAGTTGGAAGAGTTAACCAAAGTCAACATTATAGGTAAACGATCCTAGATTGATGTTTCAAAAGTTCTAATAGGTTCGTACGATAATTTTGGACTTATACACATATTTGGTTCGGGTCTTGGATGGCTCGGGGTTGATTCCACGCTTCTAGTCGAAAGTTGGAATTTTGAACTTAAGAAAGTTTGACATTTTTTATTTGATGCTTGATTCATAGTTTTGATGTTATTTTTAATATTTTGAGCCTTTGGACAAGTTTATATAGGGTATACATACTGGTTAGTATAATTAGACGGGGTCTCGGGAGACTCGGGTGAGATTTGAGGTAATTTTGGATCATTTTGAGCTAAGTCGGATTGCTGGTTTTCTAATGCCAGCAGTGTGAATCGCAACCACGTGACATAGGTCTCGATCGCATAGAAGGAGAGTAGGATAGGAGAGTTTAGGCTTCGTGGTCGCGTGGAGTGGCCTGCATTCACGTAGCTTGTGTAGTTGGTGAATCGCAATCGCGTGAGGGTTGATGGGATCGCGGGTAAGAAGACGCGATCGCGTAGAAGAAAGGACGACAACCCCACTGTGCATCGGGATCAAGAGTATCTTGGTCGCGATTGCGTAGACCAAAGTGCTGGCATGGGTATTTAATGTCCATATTTTGGGATTTTGCCAATTTTCAACATTTTCCAGACCTGAATATCGAGATGAGGCAATGTTTGAGGAGATTTTCACCCCAAGCTTGAGGTTAAGTAATTCTTACTTGGTTTTGATTATATATCTTGATTTCCCATGGATTTCTACACCTAAACATAAAATTTAAGAGTGAAAATTTAGGATTTTTTTCTGCAACTTAAGATAGTGTATTTTAAGATTTTGAACACCAATTTGGGCTTGGATTTGGAAACTAATCACTTATTTGGACCCGTGGGGTTATGGATCAATAAGATTTGACTTTGGACTTGAGTTTTGACTATGTGTGCCCAGGTTGACTTTTTGTTGACTTTTGAGATTTGATTAAAGATTGAAGTTTTATTGTTTGGAATTGGGTTCTATGAATTCATTAGACCTTGACTAGTATTGTTTGATTAGATTTAGGTCATTTGGAGGAAGGTTTCGATGGTCATTTGGAGGAAAATTTCAATGGAAAGGCGGTATTTGAGGGTTGAAGAAATTCCGGGAGGAGGTAAGTCTCTTGTCTAACCTTTTTAAGAGGAAATTTTCTACAAATTGAACTTATATGTTGTATGCTATGTGATTTGTGGGTGACATATATGCGAGGTGATGAATGTATATATGTACACTAAGGCTATATCATGTTTGAGGTAGTTTTAGGCTTCTTTATGCCTTGTTTAGTTGTTTGTTCTTCTAGACTTTGCTTTATTTGATTGTATAATTACGTGAGCCTATTTATTAATGCTACAAATTATGTTTTAGCTTATAACATCTTATTTGGGCATGATGGGATATTCTTGAGATGCTGATACACTTATTTTAGTCGTAGTCATATTTTATATCATGATCACTTATCTGCGTCTTTATTTATTATGTCCTTGTGAATTTTACTGGTTATTTCTTGAACATATACATATATTCGTAGAGATGGATATGTTGATACGTATTGATATGATTATGGCATATTTAAACATTTGAGCGGATTGATATTATTATGGCACGATAATTCATACTGTGCGATTATTGTGATATTGATATATTATGGCACGATGAATTTCTATGTGGTATATAGATCTGTCCCTCCAAAGTTAGGTGATTACCCATATTACATTGGGCCCTATGAGCGCAGGTGATATATATATCGTGTTGAGCACGTGGGACGCGCTGGATCATGTGGGAGCACATAGGATGTGCTGGATATTAGTTATGATTGAGTTTTGAGCATGCATAATCATCCTAGACTCATATAGAAGCATTCATATAGGTGTTACTTGGTGCATATCATCTTTATATGCGGATTTAGCAATTGAATTGTATTTTGGATATCTTGTTTGAGAAGCACACTTATCATATCTCTTATTTTTGTATCTCATTATTATATTTGTTATTTTTGGTTATTTTCTGTGATTGCATGCTATTATGGACGGTTCAAGTTGAGAAAGTGATACTCCCTCCGTTTCAATTTATGTGAACCTATTTTCTTTTTAGTCCGTGCCAAAAAGAATGACCACTTTCCCTATTTGGAAATAATTTACCTTTATGCAATGATTTATAGCCACACAAAATATATGTGCCTCATTTTACACCACAAGTTTAAAAGTCTTCTCTCTTTTCTTAAACTCTGTGCCCAGTCAAATGAGTTCACATAAATTGAAACGGAGAGAGTATTACATTTTTGTCAAAATCTCGCTACTACTTCTTCGATATTAGATTTGATACTTACTGAGTATATTTTTTTTTCATACTATACTTTTGGATATTTTTTGCAAATTCTGGTATGGGCACTAGTGGATCCCAGGAGAGTGTCAGTAGCTGACTTAGGAAACTTGAGGTACTGTTGTTGATCGGCCGCACGCTCTTGAAGTCACCTTCTTCTCATTATCATACTGCTATCATTCTAAACAGTATCTCTGTATTATGACTCAGTTGTATTTGATCTTAGTAGCTCATAACTTCGTACTACCAGGTTTTGGGAGTTATTATAGCATTTTCTGCTTTAGTTGATGTTGTGAGATTTATTATGCTTTATGTATATCATAATATTAGTTTACCCTGTATTTATCGTATTTTAGTTGATTTGGATGTTGGCTTACCTAGCGTGTTAGGTTAGATTACATCATGACCATTGGTGATATTTTAGGTCATGAAAGAAAAGGGCTACTCGATCACCCTCTCATCAACATATACCATTCACAAACATCAATGATAGCCCGACCAGTGGCCAAGAATGATTGTCCCAAAGTAAATAATGGGACTTCCATATTAGGTTCATAATAAAAAATAATGAAATTAGCGGGACATATGAATGACCCCACTTGAACCAACACATATTCAATCACCCCTTTGGGGCTAGCTAGAGATCGGTACGCCCAACTGTAAGATCATTGTTGTTGGTCGAGGATTTTCCAACCCCCACTGTTTAAACATGGATAAAGGCATCAAGATACTCGCCCCAAGATTATGCAAAACTTGCCCAACTGCATGCTTACCAATCGAAAGCTGAATAGAGAAGCTCCCTGAATCCTTCGACTTTTGAGGTAAATTGCTTTGCATTCTCGAACTACATTCTTCTGTGAGTGCCACAGTTTCGAACTCAGTTAACCTCCGTTTATTTTCTACAATCTCCTTGATGTATTTTGCATATTTTGACACCTCTCGCAAGATGTCCACCAATGGAATGTTGATTTGCATCCATTTTAAAATATCCATGAACCTCTTGTATGCAGCATTGTCCTTCATTTTTTGCAATCTCTGGGAGAAAGGAGGTAGTGGCTTCGCCACAACCTTTTTCTCCGACATTAACATGAGCTTTAAGGATTGGCCTTGGTGTCACTAAGAAGTGCCCTAGCTGGTAGGATATTTTGGGTGCTAGCAAGTCGACCCACTTATCTTTCCTGATTACAGATAACACTAGCTTGATTATGATTATCCGCCATTATCTTCTTAAGCATCTCTTCAGTACTATCCATCGAATTCTTGGACTGATCAACCTATGAAGGCTGAAACTGCCGTTGTTGAGCTGGTGGTCTACTATGGGTTTATGTCCTTTGATTGCAGCCCCATGAAAAGTTCGAGTGGTTTCTCCAGTTGAGATTATAAGTATCTCCATATTAGTTTATTTGGCCTCTATTTATATTACCCATAAAATATATCGACTCTGGATTTGCTGGGCATAAAGTGCTGGTGTGGCCTTCTCCAAATGCTTCAAAGAATGATTGTACTTGTTGTATCGGTTGACCTTGCTGTTTGTTCAGGACCATAGCCATTTAATTGAATTGGTTCGCCAAAGAAGCCATTTGTGCCAACAACGCAGAAACAATGTCTGACTCTAGTACCTGGTAGCCTCGTGAACTTTATGTCTACCTGATTCTCCTTGCTACTCCGGATTACTCTTAGAGAACTTACTTAGGAATGCGTAGATCTCATCAAAACTCTTCCAACACTTGACCACCTGCTGCATCATCTACCACTATTTTTGTTTCCAAATAAAGTCCTACAATAAAAGTATGAGCCAAGACTTTATTGTTTGATTAGGATGCGGACAATCTCGAAGCGGTCCCTTGAACCTCTCCCAAGTTGAATATAGTGACTCACCCTATTTTTGTGAAACTATTTCACTTCGGATCTTTGCTCTCTTAACGAATGGGAAGAACCTCACCAAGATTTCCATGATTTTCTTTTTTGGAGATGGGTGGATTTTCTTTTCTCCAGTGAGATTTTTGGCTTAGTTACCGGATTCTTCAAGTTTACAGGTGAGAGACACGATATTAGTTAGGGGAGAAGAAAAGAAAAGAAGAAAAAGAAAAGAAGTAGAAAAGTAGAAAAGAAATATTGTAAAATTTGAAAAACAAAATAAAATTAGTAATAAAAAGGAAAAATTACATGGCAAAAGATGGTTGGAGCGTGTATTACACTATTTCTTGTAGAACTGGTACTCATAAAAAAAGATGATATTTATTACCGTTTAAACAAAGACATGAGGGTTATAGGACCCCGCAAAGTATAAGAGTGCATATGATAAAGTGGGAGAATCCAAGGGGGTGATTATGTTTTTTCCAAATTTTAACTACAATTTTGGCAATGCATTCCATGGTATCAAAGTTTGTTACTATTATGCTTTCTCTTCACGAAGATCTGATTCTTAACAGCTTGTTTGGATGGTTGTTACCCATCATTTTATAATGTATTGTATTGTATTGTATTATATTATATTGTATCGTTTTATAAATACAATGTTTGGATATATTGTATTGTTTCAGTTGTTAAATAACATTTTACTGTTTGGTTTGACTGTATTGTACTGTACTGTAACTGATAAGTTTACTAAAATACCCTCAATTGTTTAAATATTAGATTTATCAATAATTACGCATAAAATTAATTTAATAAAACCCCGTTCTACAAATTTACACCAAATATGTCTTAAAAATAGATTAAGCAATTAAATTCATGCAAATTCTAACAAAATTAGCAATTTTAGGTTGGAGTTGGAAGCGACAGAATTTCTGGAAAAAAAGGGACGAAGACAAAGTAGGTTATAGATGAGAGATTTGGAGTTAAAAAAATTTAAAAAAAAAGAAGGTAAACGGTAAAATAGAATTATGGAGTAATAAATTAGGGCATAATTGGAAAGAAAAATAAGAAACAATCTCACCACACCAAATCGGTTGTTTCAAAAAATGAGACTTTTTATTGTTCCGAAACAATAAATTTAACAATACAATACAACCGATTTAAATGAAACAATCAAAACAAACATTGTTTTGAGATAACAATACAATACGATACAATGGGTAACAACCATCCAAACAAATTGTTAAAGTAATAGTGAGAAAGAAAACTTTTGACAAAAATGAAAATTTAACAAAGGTTTTAATCATTATGACTACTAATTTTGAGAAACAAAAACGAAAATTTAACAAAGGATTTTACTAAGATTAGGTTAGAAACATCTTGCTCCCAATATCGGCTTTCTTTATTATGAATACTGAGACTAGTGGAAGTGTATGATATTTGAAAAACATGATTTCTCGAATAGTCTCCTAATATGTGTAGTTGATTGGAGAAATGCTTATTACAGCAGGTTAAGCCTATTGCAGGAGCCTCTGGCTCTGAAATTATCATATTCCTCATAAAACTGGAGTAATTAAAAGCTCATATCACAGTTCGTATCCTGTAAATAAACCTGGTTCAAACAGTAAATAACGTTTCACTTGTGTCAGTAAAATCCCAGGCAATGTCAACGAGATATGAATTGTTATAAGGTATTCATGGAACAAGAAAGCATGATTATCCCGGTAGCTACGAAAAGGATCCAATTTCCAGTTTATTTACTGGTGGAGATCTGAAGACAAGTCTACTCTAAACATCCAAATCAAGTTAAACTTTTCGTTCAACTTTGCAGGAGCCTGCTCATAGACACCTTTCCCCGCAGTGCCTGCATATCTTATCCATACAGTATAAGTAGATTGAAGAGGAATAGAATCTACATTGCCTTTCCTAGATACTAATATAGAGATAAAGAAACTATTCCGGGAGGAAGTTCAGGTTGATTTAATTTTTCGCAATGGACGAAAGCCTGACCGAGTAATGCCGCGTGGAGGTAGAAGGCCCAAGGGTATCTGGGGAATAAGCATTGGCTATCTCTGTGCCAGTCGCCGCGGTAATACAGAGGATGCAAGAGTTATCCAAAATGATTGGGCATAAAGCGTATGTAGGTGGCTTTTTAAGTCCGCCGTCAAATCCCAGAGCTCAACCCTGGACAGACGGTGGGGAGAACTCATGTCATGACACATGGACACAGATATACATTGATGCATTGATGCCAGTTTCTGATGTTTAAATAGAAGCTCTTGAAGATGTCAAAATAGTTGTTGCAAGGCATAATGCAGGGATTGTAATGAAGTGATTAATAATGCATCGATAAGTTATCCCATGTTGTTAAGCAATACCAAATTCTATACCATGATTATTTTATCCAATCACTTGAACCATACGAGTATATTTGCAGTAAGAGAACAAGTTGATTCAATGTATAAAATGCAATAGCTATCAATTTTATCTCACTGGACCTGGTAGAATCATCAGCAATTAAGCTACTGAGAACTAAACTAAGGACACCTCCATACTCCATAAAATTTATCAGTTCATAATTGAAGATAGACTAGACCAAATATTCTCTACTCCTTTTCCTTTTTAACCAAGTCATGATCTTATTACCACTTGTAAATGCAAAAGTTACAGTTTGAAAGCAGGAGGGTATAGCCTGGCCTTCTTATATGAGCTGCGAATTTTTCGCAGCAAATTCATAAAAGCTGAGAACAAAAATTGAAACTTCAAAACAAAGAAGCGGTAATAAGGCTATGAATTCATGGTGATTCATAAACCTGAGCATCTTCTACTCATAGCACCAAATGATTTATATATCATATTCAACTCTATAAGTGCCAAATAATTTCGGCAGCATAGTTCTAATTCCTTATTATGAAGTAGAATTCTGTAGATGCACCGTGAGCCAGATGCAGTGCAGAAATCACAAGAGACTGAAATAACTGCAATTAATATTCAAGCATCTACCCAACTACATGCTCAAGCAGGTAAAAAGTTTACAAAAATATAAAAAAACAAAGATCACAGTGAATGACTTTTGAGAAAACAATATAGCACCCACATAACATTCTGCAACATGTACATGCATGTCAAGTCTCCTATTCCCCTGTTTAGTAAAACAAGTTACTTTTAGTACTTTTTCCATTGGCAGAAATGAATAGGAAAATTATTACTCCCTCTGTGTTTAACTAGACACGGAGCTTAAGAAATAAAGAATGATTTTTTAAACGTGTGATCTAAAGCATGCCATAGACAATTGTGTGGCTATAAAATTATATCATTAAGGGTTAAATAAAAAGTTTAAAGTTAAATTGTCCTCAAATATTTAAAAGCGTCATCCTTTTTTGGACAAACTAAAAGTAAAGTATTTCATACAAAATGGGACAGAAGGAGTATTAAATAAGCAATGGTAAGAAAATTTTGATCCCGTCATTGGACCTCAAAAGATGCCCTATAATGAAACAGACAAACCGAAAACCTGCTATGGATTTCTCAGGGTCATTTGTAGACAAAACCTGTTAGGAAGAAGGCAAAAATAGAAAAAAAGGGGATAATAGAAGAACAAACACAAGTACGGCAAAAAATAAAAGGATCAATGAGTAGTGGATAATAGAAAAAATGCAAATTAGCTAGTTCTTTGAATAATACAAATGAAAATTACAGCTAAACCTGTCGCAAGCAAATTTCTGAAAGAGATTACATATTACCAGCAAAAATCACTTATGTGAAAACAGTAAATATCAAGCTCGTTTGCCAGTTCTAGGTGAAGACTTTGGGGCGAGTTCCCATCGGCCCTTTGCACGTCTTCGCTTAATAACAGCTCTGCCGCTGGTGGTGCTCATACGCTTACGAAAACCATGAGTCCGAGCCAATGACTTCCTTGATCTATTCCTCTTAGTTTGACAAAGAGCATACTTCTTTGCCCTCACCACCAGCCCACGCCTTTTTGTGGTGCTCACTCCAATGTTGGAATTGAAACCAAATCCAAGTGATGAACCTAAGCCAGAAGTTAACTACTAAGTTTGCGCCACTCCCAATGCCAATTTAATACAAAATTTTGACCAGAACTACTTTCATAAAACTCGCATTTGTGACTAATGCAAACGCTACAAATTGGAAAAGATTTACACACTAACGGCTATGATAAGGGCAAAGTGATTAGAGTGCTGCATGCTGCACGGGTTTCTCATAAGATCGACCATAAGGATATTAAAGGATGAAAATAATGACGCATATTTAGCTGATTAGATCACAAGATAAAAGTTCAAGAAACATAAGTGGAAAACAAACGCTTTCATTCCATACTTAATACTAGGAAATATCAACACAATGTTAACCTGCATATATTTATCACATGTGAATGCCTTTTGGACCTTAAGGTTTTCCTCGCTTGAGTTTTATGGTTCAATTGTTTTATAATCTACCTTTAAACAAACCGAGTTTGACCATAAAACTAACAGTACGATTCAATATTTTCATTAGCATTCCAATTTCAAACCTATAACGTCCACAATAGAACACTATCAATGAACTGTAGAACGTTGAACAAAGGAAGAAACTAAGCGGACCATGGTTTAATTTCATACCTATTCCTAGGAAATATCAACATAGAATGTTAATCTGCATATATTTATCATATTCCCCCAGGTATCTTCCTTGTTCAAAATTTTACGGTTCAATTGTTCTATAATCTAGCTTTAGCCAATGGATTTTGACCATAAAACTAGCAATACGATTCAATGTTTTCAGTAGCACGCCAATGTCAGACCTAAAATATCTACAATAGACAATCCAAATGTGAATTATGTGGAATACAAAACATCACAATCAAGAATTGCAACGTACTCTTTTTCTCTCCTTTTTGGTCAAGCATTACTATAATACCTTCAAATCTATACGTGGATATAATCCAACAGTACTAGGATAACATAAGCTTCTTTAACCATAATCAATACAATTATTGGTAGTTACAATGTACCCACAAGAAGCAATTTGTTTTATGACAGTGGAGTCTAGGCTAGCTTACGCGCATCTCGACTATTCTATTGAGTACCTAGTAACTCCCCCAGAACAGGTAACGAATAAATTTGTCCACTAAGGCTTAGACAGATGGAAATCACTAGGGGATGTACTATTTTTATACATAGCAAACCATGACATTAGAAATACCATAATTTTTAATACATGGATAAGCATGTATAAAGATAGAACTGCCCTTTCAAAACCTTTACTATACCAAACCAAACAGTCGATAAGAAATAATCTCAGCATTACTAATATACCCTATTCAATACACCCTGCCAAACGACCCCTTAGTGTTTTTTGCGTCCCGTGGGATTGAAGTTGAGCTCATGGTTCTCCTCCCACCTCATTAATCACTAGGCTACGCTGTTAAGTAATTATAATGTATCCACACGAAGTAATTTAAAGCAACATTAACAGGAACCAAGAAACATCAACACATTACCAATCCAATCGACAACTGAAATCTCCAATCTCCACAAGACCCAATTCAGCAAACAGAATAAAATTAATAATTAATTTATCTTTTCCTATTTTCAAATCAAAATTGTGAATAAGATTCAAGTTGCAAAACCAAGATAGAAACTTTTCAGCTGAGGGTGTCGGCGAAAAGGAAAAAGTGATTGAAAATTTATAGGACTTACCGGAGAAAGAAGAAGAAGCAGATAGGGATGAAAGTGCAGAAGAAGGAACAAAAGAGCAGTGAAGCAACCCAGAACGAGTTGATGCCTTAGCAGCACAAGGTGCCATTTTCAAGGATACGGAGCCCGTTCTTGAAGAACCAGTGAGTAGAGAAAGTGAGGCTGATGGCACATGCCTTCCTATTCCTGAACAAACCATTGACAGAGAAGCCATTCTTTCTCTCTTTGACAAACTCTCCCTCCTCGTTATTCTATCTACAAAGGTACTTATGGCCGTTTTAACGCCTTATCTGCAGAGCTGGGAATCGGAGAAGGATAACGGGTCCATTGGTATTCAATATTCACCTCTTTTGCAATTCACACCCTAATCTTTTCTTTTTTCCTATTTACGGCCTAGTCTTTTCAAGTTCTTTTCTTTTTTAGGCAAATACCACTAAGCAGAGTACTTAGTGACTAATTTTATAAATACAACAATAACAACAACAACAACCCAGTATAATCCCACTAGTGGGGTCTAAGAAGGGTAGTGTGTACAGACCTTACCCCTACCCTGGGTAGAGAGGTTGTTTCCAATAGACCCTCAGCATCTTTCCCTCCAAGAACTCCCGACCTTGCTCTTGGGGTGACTCGAACTCACAACCTCTTGGTTGGAAGTGGAGGGTGCTTACCATCAGAGCAACCCACCTTGACTAATTTTATAAATAATTAAAATAAAAGCAAATTTAAGTATTACAAAGTGAAAGTAATTAGAACTTGCAAACGAATAAAGCCTAAGATTACCTTAGAAATATTAACATATTTTGGATTGAGAATTAAATAATAAAATCTAGCAACTACTAAGATGATCAAACATAATGTAACTCATTTTATTTTCTGGATTTAAAGTTTTCTACTCGTTTTTTTGTGGGGGCAAAATATGTACTCCCCCTATTCCAACTTACGTGATAATGTTTGATTTCGTACGAAGTTTAAGAAAGTTCAAAATTTGTGATTTAAAATAAAATATATATCTTTGCGTGGTTATAAATCATCTCATTAAAGATAAAATATACTTTAAAGTTATTATTACTAATATAAAAATATATTATTCTTTTGTGATCGACTAAAATAAAATAGTAGACAGAATAGATAGTTTATTCTTAAGTTTGAGACTACATTCCTATAACACACCTTTTACACACTAATTTTTTTCAAAATGTGCCTAAATACACCACTTGAGTGAAGTGGCATGGGTGTTTCTAACAAAAAAAGCAGCGCGTTAGTCTTGTACTCCTGTATAAAGTTTGTCCCAACACTTATTTAAGTATCATATGTCAAAATTACTGTATTTTTTATTTGGTACCCAATCCCTTCCCATCATCTTCTCCACCCTAATTATTTGGTCCCCTTCTTAACTAGCCACCGGCCAAGCCTCCCTCCTCTAATCTTTTCTTTTCTCTTTCTCATATTAAACCACTAACAACCCCATATTTAATTTATTACCTCCATAAATTCATTAATTCTTTAAATTTTTTAAACCTTATACAGCTCAAAATTCTTCTGATCTTTCATTTCAAAACTCATTCCTTAATAAGTGTATCTTCATTTCCTCTCCACTGAAAAATCCAATATTGCTTTGAATTATGGGTTTTGCTTCTTTGCATTCTGTTTCTCTAAATATGTATTCATCACTTTTTTGCTTTTTCTATTAATGATTTAAGTGATTTAAACAAAAAATCATGGTATAAACCCATTTATATTTTAGTTCAATATATCTTCAATAATCGATATTACTTCCATTCAGCTAACCCTCCAACAAGAAGAAAGAGGAATTTAAATTTCGTGCAATGAAGAAATTTCAAAGTTTCAGTCAACGATATCTCAAACAGAGCAATATTAAAATAGAAATCAGCCCGAAATGAAAACTACATCCCCGAATGGAAACTAATTATACAATTAGGTACTCACATAATATTTTTTTGTCATAAGTGATGCATTAAAGTTTTAAAATATTTGGTCAAAATCTAAAACTATTATCGGTAGTCTTAGAGATTATATGTCTATAAAGATGGCTATTATAAAGGACTAAATTTTATAAAAAGCGTATTGTTATAAATATTAATATAGTTATAGGTAAAAAGTTTTTATAAAAAAGTAAAATATAACATAAAAATCAAGAAAATAACTTGATTTTTATAGTGATTATATAAAGTGGTTGTTATATAGAACTAAATTCAAACCTATAAATTTCTTTCCTATAAAAGTCAAGTTCGCTAATCGAAAAATCTCTAAATTTCTTCCCTGCTTTAGCTCTAGGAAGCTACCCTCCCTGCATACGGGTGTTTAGCTCCGGAAAGCTTCGTTGATGACAACCCTCCCTGCATATAGGTGTCAATAATTTCTTTTTGAATAGTACTATTTTTCTCGGATGTTGTTCCAACAATGGTTTGAATTAATTGTGATGTTTTAACTTCAATACCACACAAGAAGGAGGTGATTTGTGTGGTGTCTAATTTTTCGCGTGCACAGATTATAGAAGGACCTGGTTCTTCTATGTGTTCCTTATACTACTGTTGCGGAATAATAAATGCAGAAATTAAAGAACACAAGTATTTTACGTGGAAAACACCTGGCTCAAAAGGTGAAAAAATCACGACCTACTTCCCAGTAGGATTTTTCCAAACTCTCCACTAAATCACTGAGCCAAAAACTGCATTTACAAAATACTTTTGTAAACCTAGGATTAACTCTAATCCCGTTGTGGCAACCAACCTCTAACTGTTGCGACAACTTCAAGTTAACTCTAACTTGAATACTCTGAGTACCTATTACAATTGCCTCTAGATAAAGCTGAAAGATATAATATAAAAACACCTACTACAATTGAACTAGAATAAAAGACAGACACTTGGAACTAGTTCTTCTATCTGGTTCATGTAGCTTCAGGTTCGCACACTTGAATCACACACGAACTGCTTGCAAAATGCCTTGCTATTTTGCTCTCAATTCACGTTTAATTTCTGTTTTTGTGCGTCACTTGTAGAATGAGAACATCCTGCGATTTATAGAGTTAGTAGAGTAGAAAATAACTAGAGTTCTAATGCTACCCTTTCTTGGTGGAAGAGTTCTAGTTAATCTCAACTCCTAACTCCTTCCTTATCTTGGATAATGTTCTCGTTGAGTAAGGAGTCCTTCTCCTTATTAATTATGTAATCTTTTCGATAAGGAGATATCTATTATTATGCCAGATTTCGTTTATCTCCTGCATGTGCATCTCACATGCTTTGAATCTGCCTATGTCTGTGCCTACCAGTGATGGACCTGGCTTATCCCTGAGTTCCTTTGTCAATCTTCAAAACTATCATTTACTTGGGCCAACAAATTCCCCCTTTTTGATGATGACAAACTCTGTGCATCCATAAGCTTAGGCCCTGTTTCAACTTAGCTCAACATCAACACAATGTTAGAAACATTTTTCCTTTTTATCACTAATCATCAAGGACAAGGTTTATTAGGTTATAAATATCACTGTTCAAAGTGTAAAGCACAACATTTCCCCCCCTTTTGGCATCATCTAAAAGTTGCATAAAAATGTGAGATAATCAGATTTTAAAACTTACTTATGGCCACTGGGGCTACTTCAAATGCAATCATGGATTAATCATCATAGATCAAGCTAAGACTTTTAACCATCAAAGAAATATAAACAAACAGTTAGAGCAAAAACAGTGAATTTCACTGACGATTGATAAGATTCTACCACAAAGCATAAGTAGAAATAAAAACACTAGAAATATGAGCAAACAAAACATATCCCAAACTGGATCACTGAAAGGTCTACACTGGGCTAGAAGTTTAAGGTTTGGAAGAACTAGGTACTTGGTTTTTGGCTTGGAGGAGTTTCAACATATCCCGAAGAATGCCATCATTCTTCTTCTTTTCTCTTGCCAGCTCAGTTCTGAGAGCATCTCTCTCAGTCCTCACCTCTACCAACCTCTTCTTCAACCTCTCAATCTCAGCATCCTTAGCCCCACTTTCTTGCACCAAGGCTCGCACCTTGCTATTCACTGGTACCTTCTTAGATGAACTAGGTTCTTTAGGAGTGACATGAACTTCATAGTCACAAGCAGGCAGCGTATTTGCCCCAAAATGATCCTTGCTTGTACCAACCTCCCTTTCTTCTTTGGATTATAACTTTCAGTCACTCTCTTCAGTAAGTCTACGAGGGTTTCCTGTTCAGATGAAACAGGTTCATCTATATTTTTCCCAAGTTGAACCAGCCCTTCAGCGGCTTCGCCAGACCCACTTCCCCCTGTTTTCTTTACACTCTCCTCTACTCCAGCATATTTTCTCCCCAAACAACCATTGCACCTGTGTCTTTGGTTAAACTCACAGGAGTGGGTGAAGAATCAACCACTCTTTTACCCTTTCCCCTCACAGCACTTTGAACACCCTTGCTCTCTTTTTCTTTTTCTTTTTTATTTTTACCTCCAATTCCTCCATACTCTGTAGTTTCAACACCTGCTTTAGACCCTACTAGTATAAACCTATTCTCCAAATTTGTTCTCTCCCCGCAACAACGTTGCGAGCAAGCATCTTTACTCTTTTCTTAGAGGTTGGGGTGGTGGAAGGGATGATAGTGGGTATGAAAGTCTAATCAAACTGAATTTCAGTTTTGAAAAAGACTTTGGAGTATATCCTTAGAATCTAGGTACTTCAATTCGATTGAGACTCTTTTGAACAAAACTGATTCACTTGTAATGGATAAGTTCAAAAGGAGTTTGGAATTAAGTAGGACTCTACGCATGATCCAAATATTATTATTTCAAATTATGCAGAGTGTAAAAAAACATACCGTGTTATCTTGATGAACCAGGTTCTTCACTGAGAATACTCTTGTGTAAGTCTAAATTTTCCAAAATAGAGAAAATATCATTAAAGATTAATGAGTCATTTTAACACATGACACAAGAGTATACTAGTGAAAGTATGAGACTGAGCAAAAATTAATCTAATTATGTACACAATTTTCAGATTTTCTAACCAATTTTTTTTCGTTGTCTACTTTGAACTGGTCCTTTTAGGTGATCTTAATCATCCCTAATTCTAACTAGTTCCTTTCAAAGTGATCTCTACTTAGGGCTTTTGTGAAGATGTCAGCTATTTGTTTGTCAGTAGCACAAAATTTCATGGTGATCAACCCCTTTTTATAGTTATCCCTCAAAAGGTGATGCCTAACATCTATGTGCTTAGTTCTCTTGTGGTGAACCGGATTCTTGGTCATACTAATAGCACTAGTGTTATCACAAAAAATGGAAATACAACCAACATCAATTCCAAAGTCCTTAAATTGTTGTTTGATCCATAACAATTGAGCACAACATGAAGCAACAACAACATTCTCAGCTTCAACAGTAGATAAGGCCACTGAATTTTGCTTTTTGGTGGCCCAAGACACAAGATATGAGCCAAAAAAGTGTGCCATACCTGAGGTGATCTTTCTATCCACAAGAAAACCTGCATAATGAGCATCAGTATATCCTAAAGATTGAAATTACTACCTTTTGGATACCAAAGACAAAGATCAGTGGTGCCTTTTAGATATCTCAAAATTCTCTTGACAGCAGTCAAGTGAGACTCCTTCGGGTTTGCTTGAAATCTTGCACGAAGGCCTGCACTGAAAACAATGTCAGGTCTACTAGCAGTGAGATACAACAATGAGCCAATCATTTCCCTATACAACTTCTGATCAAAAGATGAACCAGGTTCATCCATATCCAACTTTGTAGCTGTTGCAATAGGAGTGTCAATTTCTTTGGAATCTTCCATTTTAAACCTTTTAAGCAACTCTTTTACATACTTCTGCTGATGGATCATAGTTCCATTTGAATTTTGTTTAATTTGTAATCCCAAAAAAAAATTAAGCTCACCCATCATGCTCATTTCAAATTCACTCCCCATTAGTTTAGCAAAATCTTTACTTAACTTATTAGTAGTTGCTCCAAAGATTGTATCATCAACATATATCTGAACTACCAAGAGATCTTTACCTTTTTCTTTCAAGAACAAAGTATTGTCAATCTTACCTCTCTTATAGTCATGCTCAAGTAAAAACTTTGATAATCTTTCATACCATGCTCTTGGCGCCTGCTTGAGCCCATAAAGTGCTTTGTCAAGTTTGTACACATGATTAGGACTCTCCTTGCTTTCAAACCCCGGAGGTTGCTTGATAAACACTTTTTCCTTTAGATAGTCATTGAGGAAGGCACTTTTGACATCCATCTGGTGGAAGGTGAATTCTATATAAGCAGCAAAGGCTATGAGGAGTCTTATTGCTTCCAACCTTGCAACTGGAGCAAAGGTTTCATCATAGTCTATGCCCTCCTCTTAGCTATATCCTTGAACCACCAATCTTGCCTTGTTCCTTGTAACAGTTCCATCTTCATCAAGTTTGTTTCTGAAGACCCAATTTGTGCCAATTATTGATATGTCCAAGGGTCTTGGCACCAGATGCCAAACTTGACTCCTTTCAAATTGGTTGAGTTCATCTTGCATTGCATTTACCCAGTCTGCATCCTGCAAAGCCTCAGCAATATTTTTAGGTTCAATAAGAGATAAAAAAGCATTAAAAGCACAAAGATTCTTTAATGAAGATCTGGTTTTGATTCCAGAGGTTGGATCAGTAATTATGTTCTCAATGGGATGAGAACTTTGATACTTGTAAGGTTTCACAACCAATTGGTTTCCCCTTGATGTTCCTTCAATGATTTGTTGCTGTGGAACAGGTTCATGGACAAGTTCCCTTGAGGTTTGAGAATCATTTCCTCTTTGTTCTATTCCCCCTGTCAGGTTGCCCTGGGTAGAAGGACCTGTTCCATCACCTGTTCCTTCTTTCAGTGCAGCTTCAGTCTGGGCTATGGTTTCATTTAAGTTTCTTACCAGCCCAATTGCTTCATCATCATGTTCCTGTCTCTCAGAAATAATGTTAGTTTCATAAAAAAACATGAACACTTTGTTCAACACACATAGTTCTTTTGTTATATACCTTATATGCTTTACTATGTGAACAATATCCCAAGAATACTCCCTCATCACTTCTGGGATCAAACTTGCCTAGGGAGTCTTTACCATTGTTGTGCACAAAGCACTAGCATCCAAATGCCCTAAGATGGGATATATTTGGTTTTCTCCCTTTAAGTAACTCATAGGGAGTTTTCTCAACAAGAGGTCTAGTCATGCACCTATTTATGATGTAGCATGCAGTATTTACTGCTTCTGCCCAAAAGTTATGGGGCAGTTTACTAGAAAGAAGCATAGTCCTAGCCATATCTTCAAGTGTCCTATTCTTTCTTTCAACTACTCCATTTTGCTGTGGAGTCCTAGGAGCAGAAAAATTATGATCTATGCCATGCTCATCACAAAATTCAGCAAATTTAGCATTTTCAAATTCAGTGCCATGATCGGACCTAATTGATGCAAGTTAATTACCTAGTTGTTTCTGAGTTTTTCTAACAAAAGAAGTGAACATGTCAAATGCTTCATCTTTAGATGTTAAAAACAATGTCCAAGTAAACCTAGAGTAATCATCAACAAACGTATCTTTTATCACCTCTGCTTAATGTTCTCATTGGACCACATAGATCCATATGAACCAGTTCCATCGTTCTGGTGGTACTTACTACTTTCTTGCATTTAAAAGAGGATCTTACCTGCTTCCCCCTTGCACAAGCATCACAAACTTTGTCTTCCTTGAACTTAATGTTAGGTAGTCCTATCACCAAGTCCTTGGAGATTAATTTGTTGAGCTGACTTAGACTTGCATGTCCAAGCCTCTTATGCCAAAGGAGATGATCACTATCCAGCACACTTAAGCAAGTTGGTTCATTCTCTGAGAGTATGGACAGATCTATAATATATATTATTTACTCTTTTACCCTGCAAAACAATCTTGTTAGTGATAAGATTTATCACAAAATATTTAGTAGAGGTGAATGCTACCAAATTACCTCAATCACATAATTGTGACACACTGATTAGGCTATACTTCGAGCCGTCTATCAAGTAGATATTCTCAATGGAATGAGAGTCATCCTTACCTACCTTACCAACCCAAATGATTTCACCTTTCTTTCCATTTCCAAAGGAGACATTTCCTCCTTTGAGGTCCTCAAGTGAAAGGAACTGGTCCTTGCTTCCTATCATATGCTTTGAGCAGCCACTGTCCATGTACCATATTTGGCTTCTCCCCTTCACTTGAACCTACAAAAGGAAATCAGGGGTTAGTCTTAGGAACCCAAACTAGTTTGGGTCCCTTTCTATAGGCAAAAGGATGAATCAAATTCTTTTTAGCCCAACCTGGCAGCCTATTTTTCCCTTGAACAAACTTTTTATTCTTTTGACTAGCCTTTTCTTTTGCAGTGCATTCACTTTTATAGTGACCAGTCTTACCACAGTGTGTGCAAATTTTGTTCTCAGGAAGTGTGAGATACTTGCTTTTGGCATCCCATTTAGGTGGCAGATTCCCAAAGCCAATTCCTCTTCTATTGCTACTGTGATGTTCCTGTAGCCATGACAGTGCATCGGAGGACCTGTTCCATTTACTAGTTCTGTCTAGTTCATGCTTGACCTTGCCTAGATCCTCCTTTAGCAATCTTACCTACTCATCCTTCCTATACAACTCATCTTTCAGTTTGCCTACATTTTCTTCTAAAGTGAGTTGTGTGCAATCAGTTGTCTTCTTACTGGTTCCTAGTTTCAGTTTTAGATTTTCAGATTTTAACTCATGAACATTTGCTTCAAATGTATGAACCTGGTTCTTCAGAGCGGTATTTTCACTCACAGTGTCACTAACTATGAGCTCCAGGTTCTTACACTTTGCTTTTAAAATCAGACAATCCTTAGACAACTGTTCTTTTTCTTTATTTATTACCTCAGATTCATCAAAGAAATCTAGCAATAATTCAGAGAGATTTTCTTTAGACAAAAATTTAATCTTGTCTTTGAGATGAATTATACTTACCTCAGATTCCTCATCTGATTCTCCAATTGCCATAAGTGCTTATTCATCTCCATCTTCATCATCTGATTCCTCATCTGAACTTTCTCCCCAAGCAGCAACCATAGCCTTTGTTGATCCTTTGTTCTTCTTGGGATGAACCTGTTCCTTCTTCCTGTTCCTTCGTTCAGATCTTTCTTTCTTCCATTCAATTTTCCATTGAGGGCAGTTCTTGATGTGATGATCAGTCTTCCCACACTTGTAGCAGCCCTCATTGGTCGTTTTTTCAGGAACCCTTGCTTTGTTGTAATTTCCACCTCTTGAAGAACCTTTTCCTCTCATAAGGTATTTCTTGAAGTCCTTGGTGATGATAGCCATTTCATCTTGATCTTCTCCTAAGGTGTTAGCCTTTTCAAGGATAACCTGCTCCGATATCAATTGATGTTTTGACTTCAATACCACACAATGGGGGAGGGTGATTTGTGTGGTGTCTAATTTTTTGTGTGCACAGATTATAGAAGGACCTGGTTCTTCTATGTATTTCTTATACTACTGTTGCGGAATATAAATGCAGAAATTAAAGAATACATGTATTTTACGTGAAAAATACCTGGCTCAAAAGGTTAAAAAAACTACGACCTACTTCCCAGTAGGATTTTCTCAAACTCTCCACTAAATCACTGAGCCAAAAACTGCATTTACAAAACACTTTTGTAAACCTAGGATCAACTCTAATCCCGTTGTGGCACACAACCTCTAACTGTTGTGACAACTTCAAGTTAACTCTAACTTGAATACTCTGAGTACCTATTATAATTGCCTCTAGATAAAGCTGAAAGGTACAATATGAAAATACCTACTACAATTGAACTAGAATAAAAGACAGACACTTAGAACTGGTTCTTCTATCTGGTTCATGTAGCTTCAGGTTCGCACACTTGAATCACACTAGAACTGCTTGCAAAATGCCTTGCTATTTTGCTCTCAATTCACGTTTAACTTCTGTTTTTGTGTGTCACCTGTAGAATGAGAACATCCTGCGATTTATAGAGTTAGTAGAGTAGAAAATAACTAGAGTTCTAATGCTACTCTTCCTTGGTGGAAGAGTTCTAGTTAATCTCCAATCCTAACTCCTTCCTTAGCTTAGATAATGTTCTCGTTGAGTAAGGAGTCCTTCTCCTTATTAATTATGCAATCTTTTCGATCAGGAGATATCTATTATTATGTCAGATTTTGTTTATCTCCTGCATGTGCATCTCACATGCTTTGAATCTGCCCGTGTCTATGCCTACCAGTGATGGACCTGGTTCATCCCTGAGTTCCTTTGTCAATCTTCAAAACTATCCTTTACTTGGGCCAACAAATTGCTATACCTAGTCATCTAATAATTCCTATGAGGTATTCTCATCTTTTGACTGTATTGGTGGAAAAATAGGCTCGACACGTGGAGTGATGATATGGTGACAAGTGACATTTGTATTAGATTAATAAAGAAGAATGATGAGGCACGGTTAAAACAGCTACGGGATTTACTGAAGAAGGTACCGTAACTGACAACTGGAAGGAAGAAATAGGCACGAGATGCATGAAGGCCATAAAAATGGGAAGATTCATGAACAGTAACGAATATGAAAAGTGAATCATCATTATCCCTGATTATACGCAATCAGATATCTATTTTACCATAACCGTTACGAGTAATTTTAGTAACAGGCAATTAATGCAGTCAATGTTAATAACGGGTAGGAATTGAGTGAGGAAAAACCGTTACATATTTGTATCCTTATATAGAGGTCCTTACCTTATCTTGTAAGATTATCAGAATACTCACGAATATATGCAATCGGTCTTTTATTTTTACATCGTACTTGATTGAAGATTCTTGTTCACAGTTCTTGGGAGAAAACATCGACCATCAATGAGATTTCTTTTCTCAATAAATCAAGAATCCGGATTCGTTGATCAAGATCATTCTCTTAACTTCCAAACCTTCCAACATTTGCCAAACCCGTCTGAACCGTACTTAGACATTCCGGATTCCAACCAAATTTTGCACACAAGTTCCAATCAACTAAGTGAACCTATACAAGATCTCAAAATCGCAATAAGAGTCCGATTCCAACCAAATTTTGCACACAAGTTCCAATCAACTAAGTGAACCTATACAAGATCTCAAAATCTCAATAAGAGTCCGATAATACTGAAGTCAACTTCTGGTCAAATCTATGAACTCTCCAATTCTTCAAAGTTGCCAACTTTCGACAAACAGAGTGAAAATCTCCTACAAACATCCAAATTCAAATCCGACCATACGCTCAAGTCTAAAATCACCATACAAACCTATTGGAATCTTCAAATCACCAATTCGAGGTTGTTTACTCAAAAGTCAAACATTGGTCAAGTCTTCCAACTTAAAGTTTCCAAATTGAGAATCATTATATCAAATCCATCTCGAACTACTCGAAAATCAAAACCAACCATGCACACAAGTCATAATATACTGTAAGAAGACACTCGAAGTCTCATATCGCAGAACGGAATACTAGAACTCAAAATGACCGGCCGAGTCATTACATACACCTGCGCACCAAACCTCGCATGTGCGACACACCAGCACCAGAACTGCTAACAACACCAAAATGGTCCGAAATCAAAATTAAACACACCCGAGCCTCCTGGGACTTTGATCAATCACACCAACAAGTACGGATACCTAATTCAAACTATTCCAAGGCTCAAAACATCACAATTAACGTCAAAACCACAAATCGAAGATCAAAATCCAACTCTTACCTTCCAAACTTTCCAACTTCCACAAACACATCTGAATCATGCCTAAACATTTCGGATTTTACCCAAACTTCACACACAAGTTTCAATAAAGAAAATAAATCTATCTAAAGTCTTGAAACATCAGTCAGAACCCGATAACACCAAAGTCAACTTCTGGTCAAAACTATGAACTTTGCAAACCTTCAAATTACCAACTTTCGGCAACTTGGGCCAAAACCTTGTAGGAACCTTCGAATCCAAATCCGAGCATATGCTTAAGTCAAAAAGCACCATATGAACCTTTTGGAACCACCAAACTACCAATCTGAGACTGTCTATTCAAAAGTCAAACCTTGATCAATTATTAACAACTTAAGCTTTCAAAATGAGATTAAGTATCTCCAATCACTCTCAAACCTTCCGAAGCCAAGCTAACTAATTCCGCTAGTCGCAAAATAATAAACACATATACAGAAAGCATTAAATAGGGAACGTGGCTCAAATACACAAAATGATCGACCGGATATTACAGAAACCTAACCGATGGAGTACAACACAAGTTAAAGGAGAAGGAAATATAACTTAATTCAAAACTCGTGACAAATTGTCGATCCTTAAATATGAAATCCCACTTTTTTCAAATGACGGTAAGCTTTATTAAACCACAAATGAAGAAAAAATATATATACATTAACTGTTATCTGTCTGGCCTCAAGTGTACTTGCCATTATAGCTAAAAACGGAACAAAAATTAACACTATGAACAATTCTCAACCTATGTTCTATCTACAAAGAACAACAACAACAAATCCAGTGTATTCCCATAAATGGGGTTTGGGATGATCTATCTACAAAGACATAAAGATTTAACAATACCAATAATTCATGTGGTACTTCGACGAGATGAAAAATTGGTTTTCACCACCTAGATATACAAGTGCTTAACAATTTTCTTAGTAGATCTGTCTCAAATGGCTTCTTCGAGTCCACAACTCATACATAACCATATGAAAAGCATCAAAATCTTTCGTAAAAGAGTTCCACTGAAAATGCTTCTGCACTTGCATTACATTCTTTTGAAGCTCCACGTACCGATCATACCCTATTTCTTCAAGAATTTTTTTCAGTATTGGAATATCAAGAGATGAAACGATAACGGAGAAACTTTCCCAGTTAAGTATGTCAGTGTATGGAAGGTCGTAATGATCGGCCAATATCACTGGAACACAACCGTAGTAAAGGGCGTCACCAATTCGGGCAGTGTTGATCTCGAAACCTTTAGCGTGAATACAGTATTTGCTGCCCAGTAACGCCTCCGAGTAGGGCGTTTTCATGCGGCCGCTGTGGACCATGATCTCGGAATTGTTTCGCCATACTTGAACTAGGTTTTCACGTACTCGGGAGTTCATTGCTCCAGCGAAGAAAGCTAGCTTTTGCCTGAAGTTTCATATTACCAAAAAAAAGGACAAAAGAATCATAAGGATAATCTAATGATCTTCCTTAAAAAAAAAAAAAACTAAATAATGATTGAGAAGTAGAAAAATAAGCAGGTCCCTCCGTATTATTTTATGCGTCTTAATTTGACTGAACTTGAATTTATGTAAAGAAGACTTTTGAATTTCGTGGTATTAAACTAGAGGTGTGTATAACGTACCAACACGGCCTTAAATATATCATGTCATTCATTAAGGATCGGATAAAATGAGAATGTTTGGATTAAAATCTTACTATATTTTAAAAAAACAAAATTCTTGTTGAAACAAACGTCCAAAGTGAAAAGCACGACACATAAATTGAGATAGAGGGAGTGATACTTTTCAAAGAATTAATTATAATATATATTATTTCTTATGTCTTAGTTTATATGGCACACTCCTTCTACGTATTACTTGGTATAGTTTTGATCAGTTTGTCTAAATGTTCAACTTCATTTAAACGAAGATGTCATTTCTATCACACACTAACTTATTAATTCTACATCCTTCCCAAAATGAATTCCATAGGTTCAATTTCACGTAAACAAAATTTTCATTTCCATCATAAACTAACTTAATTACTACTTAGTAACTTTATCCTTAATTCCCAAAACGAATTACAATATAATTCGGAAAACTAGCATTCAACTCTTTAATCTTTAATTTGCATTTGAAAGTCGCACTGCCGTTCCTTCCTTGTGTTGCTTTTTGGTATATTGAAATATATCTAAACAAAAGTTCTTGCAAAAAGAGAAAACAAATAAAACGAAGGGCAACTTTTTGTTCCGAAGTTACCTTTCTGAAGGACCATTTTTAGGGTGTACTCCTTTTCTAGGCCAAATTTGAGGAATGGAAGCATCTTTGTGAGCAACATAACCAGATAGGAAGTAACTTGAAGAGCAAACCACTTGGATAGCATTTAACTTCACATGAATAGCTTTCTCCATTGCCGTCCTTCCAACAGAATGACATGCTACATAGAAATGGTCAGCCCCTCCTGACCTATTCCAATATGGGTATTTTTCACTAATCTCAAACACATAATTTTTCACAAAATCTTGGATCCCACCAACCCCTACCCTCTTGTCATTCCTTAGACTTGCTATAGAAAATGGAAGATAAAAAAGGTCAGCTTCTTTGGGGTCATTTGTGATGAAATGGCTTTTATAAAGGGCTTTCTTGAAATAACTCTCACTTGCATAGTTCCCTGCTGGTTCATAGTCAACTGGTAATAGCACATTTGCAAAGGGGTCATTCATCTTATGGGGATACACATATATCTTTAGGGTTCTATTCATTTCCTTGTATTCTTCTTGGAAGAGATCCTTATCATGAAACACGTCTTTGTTCTTCACGAATTTCTGATCTGAAAGGAAATAAATAATTTGTTTTATCTACACTATATATAGTATAACATATTCGTCCATTTTGATGGAATCCTATGTATGATGATGAGCGGCTGCTATCTAAATATAGTATACAACTACGTACCTAGTATAAACTAGATGACATTATATGCATACAGCATCAGTATATATTTGCGCTGATCTATTAGAATTGACAATTCCAGATGAAATTATTCTAAAATTTTCCTTAGCCTGATGTATACCATAATTATTATGAAAAATAATATCAATCAAGGACAAGGAAATGACAGATCAAACAAACTCATGATTATCACGTACATGCTTGAGAAGTTGCAAATCGAGCTTAAGTTGATATTGTTTCAATTTGGTTATTGAGGTTTAAAATTAGCTTTTAATCTTAATTCTGGAGACCAAGTTGATATAAAAACGGAATGCTATTTATTTTCTAATCGCAAGGTTGTTTTTGAGTTTTGGTAAGTCTTTTAAGATACCTTTCCTATCCCTAATGTGCCTAAACTATCTACAAATTTGTTTTATAAGTAGTGCAATACTTGACAATCCTTTTTAATAAACAATGGAGTACCATCTTTAAGTTGTTTTAACAGAAAAATTATGAAGCAAATTTATGAATATGCTAAGATAGCGAGAACACAAATCAGACTAGCTTATGATCATTACGTACTCCCATGCACCCACTGTAAATGCTCGAAATGCCTATAAATTCAGCTCAAGTTGAAGTTCGAAATCGTTTTTTTTTTAATTTTGGAAGCAAAATTCCATTTTCATTTGAAATATATTTTATTTAAATTATATTTAGAACTATATTAACACTCAGGTAGTTAGATGATGTAACGGTTAATAATTCTACAAACTTTTAAGACACAATGGGAGGGATTTTCAACTTGAACATTCGCACAAATTGAAGGTTAAATGTGTTTAGTCTAATATTACAATGATCAAAATCAAAACTGACCAATAACTGAGAGCCTAAAATGCTATTCTCCATTAAAAATATCTAGAAATGAAGTTGATATAATTCTGAAAAGTATCTAAAAAATTTTATGCATTTTATGTGATCTATTTGACTAGTCACACGAAAAAAAAAACTTTTGAAATTCGGAATTTTAAAATGCTATGATATTTAGGTAGCTTTAATACTTCTTAAATATGTGGTCTTAAGTAAGTCATGTCGTTCATGTAACTATTAATCATATCATTAAATGTAAATTTTAAAATTTAAAGTTAAATAATTTTCTTTATTGCTAATAATAAATAAGTTTAAAATTAAATTATTTTAAATATAAAAGTAAGTCAATTTTTCTGTATAGATTAAAATGAAAATAGCACCATTTAAAATGGAACCTATAGAGTATGTTTTTCTAGAAAAAATGATTTTCTAAAATGGTCAACTAATATGTTAATGGAGGATGGAGAATCTAGACTTGAACTAAAAAATTGACAGATACTCCGTTAGCCGCCCAGGCCACCCTTCCCGTCATACTCAACAACAGTACTAGTGAAAAAGAAAAAGTAGAACTCTGAAAGTGATTTAATTAAAACAAAAGGAAACGAATAAGAAATAAGATGATATTTATCGTATTCATTGTTCTTCAACGAATCGAAGAACAAGGAAAACACAAATCAGACCACCTCATGATCATCTCATACTCACTTACCCCCAGTAAATGCTCGTAATGCTTAGAACTTCAGTTTAATTAAGTTGATTTTCCAATTCGGTTTTGATTTAATTTTTGGAGCCAAATTTTGTTTTTTAATCCAAACGTTCTTTTTTTGGGGTTGAGAAGCAAACAAAATGGGCTTAAAGATTTCTTAAAATGATCTTGGTAATTAAGAGTATCCTGAAGTTACAAACCTTTTATGATCGCTGTATACAAAATACGTACAATCTTGAAAAAATATCTTCTTTTCTTGAAAGAGCTATTTTCTAATATGGCAACTAACTGCAATAATGCAGGATAAAGCTAGACTTTTATTGAAAAATGACAAATACTTCCATATCAGCCACCTTCCCTTCAAACTCAACATCAGAAGTTAATTAAAAGAAAAAGTAGGACTATGAAAATGATTTAATTAATAGTATATAAAATGAATTAATAAATAAATAAATAAAATGAATTAATAAGAGATAAGATGAAGTCAGCCTCCTCAACACCTTATCCTTCCCCCAACTTGAAATTTATCGTAAGAGGTCTTCATTTTTCTCTAACGAATTGAAGAGAAAGGGGAAAAGTACATGTATCCTCCGAAAAATACTTACTCATGTCAACTTACCATATTTAACTGATAAAACAAAATAAGAATGTATACTAATTAGCTATTGTTAAAAAAAAAGGAGTATTTTGTAAACACATATTATCTATTTATACATTTAATATTAATATCGGGTGAGTATAATTAAGTTTTTTCTGGTTCCTTCTTTCTATGCCGCTCCTTCCACCCCCCCCGCTCGCTGAAAAAAACATTTCGAAATTTTGTTTAAAGCTAGTAGAATTTCAGCTACTAATTAAGATCCTTCTTCTTTAAGATTTTCTCAAAGTTCTGCCTAAATGGAAGACATTTTATCTTTCTATCCATCTAAAAGTCAAAGTATATTGTTTTCAGAGAAGCTACCACTATCATGCATGTTAGACCGAAAAACAATTAATGGGTAGAAAAACAAAACATTGTTGAAAATTAATATGCTACTTTGCTTGCATCTTTATCGGTTAGCTAGAATTGGCAACTCAATCAAACTGTCAAAATTTAGAAGATATCTACCATCCTTTCCTTGTTCCCTTCTTTAGACCAGTCGGCCAATTTGAATATATTGGCTATTTATTCCAGCTTATAATAAGAAACTAAAATACAAAGTAAGATAAACAAAACAAAAAAATGAGCGTGTTGGCCAATTGATCCGATATACTTTTATAGCCAAAAAAATATTATGAAATATTAAAGACCATAAATTTAAAAATTCTTTCTTTCTTTGCCGAGTCAAACACTGTTACACAGATAAATAGAGTGGTTAAATTTATTTTCATGTATTGGGACAACTTTATGAAATGATGGCAATTTAGATATAATTCAACAAGCATGTAGCCGCCTATACTAGTATTTCAAAAAATTTAATCATTGAGGCAAGATAGGTAGCAACATAAATATTGGTCAAGATTCAACAAATTAATTTAGGACTTTAAAGGGGGACAGGGAGTAAAATAATTAAGCTTCTCACCTCTTGAACCGACTTGAAGCTCCGGTTTAGCAATTGGAAATGGCTCTGGCAAAGGCAAAATGGTAGTAGTATTCTGTAATAAAAGAGTTAGAGTCGTTTCATCATCTTTGATTGGCTTATTATGATGATCATCAACAAAATTTTGCTGAAAGGATCTGTTAGATTTCTGTATTTCTTGAACCAGAATTCTCAAATTAGAAGAGCTGATTCTTGAGGAATCCAATGGTGTTTTTATGTGAAGCCGAGTTTGATGAGGATGAATATTGAGAAGTCTTGAGGTAGAAAAAATGTAGAATACTATCAAAGTTGAAGTTATGAAAGCTAGAATAGTTGGTTTTATGAATGAGCCTTTGAACCTACGATTCCATTGAGATGAAACAGCCATATTGGTTAAACTTTCCCTCTGGTTCATGAACAAGGTTTTGGTTTATAGTGTGGAGAAGAGAGGGAGCTGGAATTATTATAAAAGAAAACCTTAGCTTGAAATGAAAAGTACTCTTATTAATATTTTGTCTTAAAATATGGCATATTCATTGTTTGATTTTCTTCTTTTTTGCTAACTTCCTCATTAGTTTACTATACTTTGTGATGACCGCCCACAACTTTTATCAAATTCTATTTCTTCCCTCAACAGCTTTTGTTTCATGAATTTAATATTCTAACGTCAGCACATGATTAAATTGCATGTTTAACTAATTGGTGATCTCAACTTGATCGATTCTACGTCAATGAATAAGGATTAAAATTATATTTTAAATGATAAATAAATTTTCACTACTAGAAAACTGCCTAAAACCGTCCAGAAATACCGACTGAAATCGGTCGAAAAACTAAAAAACCGACCGACTTTATTGCGTCGAAAATATGTTGGTCGGTAAAAAATAGCAACCGAAGTCGGTCGGTATTTTTAATAATGCAATTAAAAAATACACCGTCTGAGACTCGAACCAGGGTCTGTACTGTGGCAGGATACTATTCTACCACTTGACTATTAGTACATTTTGGTTTATGACTTTCTTTTAATTTATTTGCATTCTTTAATTTCATTTTCGCGCGAAAATAACCGACCGATTTCGGTCGGTTTTATTAAAAATATTAAATTACCGACCGAAGTCGGTCGGTTTTTTAAAATGACTGACTGAAATAACCGACCGATTTCGGTCGTTTTTTTGAATATTAGTTTTAATTTATTTTATATGAAAAACCGACCGATTTCGGTCGGTTTCTTAAAAAATAAATTTTGCGGGATGCTAAAATAGTTTTCCGCATTTTTGCGCCAAAACAAACTGACCGACTTCGTAAAAAAAATTAAAAAATAAAATATTTTAAAAAACCGACCGATCAGTCGGTTGACCGCGGTCAGTTTTGGCCGAATTTCTAGTATTGTTTACTTATAAATTTTAAAAACATGAAACTTTTGAAAATTTGAAAATATGTAAAACTGAATAAAAGTATTTGAGTTAACTCTCGAGAAGCTAAATATGAGTTCAAATACTTTTTCTTTCTTTCTAAAAAACAAAAAAAAAACAAAACAAAGAGGAGTGGATGAGTTAAGTTTTGGATGGAAGAATTATTTCAAAGGTTATTTTTTGAGGAGCTTTAATTTGTTTGACAGCAAAATCACATTTCTAACAACCGGAAGATTTATAGAGGAACTAATGTAAATAGCAATTTTGTAGTAGTACAAATCAAGAAAAAAAGTCATAGACAGATTAGACTTACTAAAGGGATCCAAGAAGCTCATAGGTGTAGTTTTTAATTCAAAGATTATGTAATTAGTTTTCTATTGGAGGCCTAAGCAGCTAAATTGGTTCTTAGGTGCTCTGTAGTAATTTTCAGAGTTATTACCAAACAAGATCACATTTCTACTAGTGATGTAATAAAGACGATAACACACAAAATGAATGTAAAATTTTTAATTCAAAATGATTATTTCATCGTTCACCTTATATATTTCTGAAGCAAGTCGTTATGAAAAACGACAAGGGACCACTAAGAAAACATTCAAAAAAACAAATTAACGGGACAAAAGTGAAACCAAAATGCACGTAATGTTATTAAAAATTTATGTATAATTTTCTATAATAGTGGTAGGTACATGAGAAGAAATATGCATCTTGTCTTGACCTAAAAGGAGAGACCATATATACTAATATGGAGCTTAGTGCAACTGACGGTAATTAAGAAGGTTCAGAATAGTTATATAAATTTCGGGGGAGATCGCCATAATTATAATAGATTAAGTGGAGGTTAGCGTAAATTGCTCTTTTATATTCTTTTGCCCTTTCTTGGCCTGCTTTTAAGAATTATAATAAAACAGATAGTTGGGATTTCAGAAGCGATTATTTTATATTAAAAAGTGGTTCTCCATTTAGAAATGACAGAAGATAAAGATTGATATGTTTCTTTAACGTACACGAAATAGGCAACGAATAAGTTCAAAAGAAAATTAAGATATTTTATCACTATGGTTTAACAGAATAATATAAGTATAAACATTACATTTTTATAATTCTGCTATTCTTATGTTTACGTGGCTGGTCTTTCATCGGGTTTTAGGTTATTGTTAATTGAACACTTCTTTGCTTGTTTGAAGGGTTGTAGATAGACTTGGTCACATTCTTGGTTCTAAATGGTTATGAGTGCTGAGGACTAAATTCAAGGACCAAAAAAAAGTGAAATAGCGACTAGACCTTTATCTCATTTTTTTTAGATTTTTCGTGATCACACTCATGGTTTATGATAATTGGTAAAAACTACATATTTCTGAGTATGTTTATATTCCAGATGTCATGTGGTTTGAGGAATGTATGGTTATTAGAGTGAATTATGCTCATTACGTGTTACTTATGTGTAGGAACGTGTTTGGATGAAAGTTGATCCAAAAAAGGAAGATTTGGCGCAAAATAGAAAGTGAAGATACAAAGAAAGAGCTGAAGGTAACTTGTCCACTAGTCGCGCACCGAGGGAGAGGCATACGAGGGGAGTTAGCCTTACGCAAAACAATAAATTCAGCCCCATCACACAACACATCCCGAGGAAAAGAAGAAAAAAGGAACTGGGAGCTCATTCGTCAGTCGCGTGTAATCAGAAGAAAATGATCGGGCAAGGACAGTTATCTTGTCTGAATTTGGATTGTATTGGGCTACCTTCTAACCACCCTAGGTCATATAAATACTCCATGAAATGTCTTTTGAGGGGGTTGCACATCGTTTGAGGCAAGAAACGTGCAAAGACCCGGAGACCGCAAATTCTGCAATGAGTTCACCTATTTTTTTCTCTCGTTCGTTTGTGATTTTTAACTATTATTTTAAGAACCACGTTATGAGTGGCCAAGCACTTTAGTTCTTGGATTGTGATTGTCATGAATACTGATGTTTGTTGATTATTACTTTTTTTTAATACGAATTATCATCATAGGTTGCTTCTTTATTTCTAGGTTTAATCTGCGAATTTTATGGCCACCAATACCCACTTTGTATGTTAAACTTGGGAAAGACATGTTCAGATTATAGTAGAATTAAAGACGCCTGTTTCTGAACCCGTGTCTTAGGAAAAGATTTTGCTGTTAGAATAAGGATATACCTAACGATGTCGCCTCAGTTAGATGATGTGCTATATTCATTCATGATAGATTTAATATCGCAGAGATATAGGATTGTGTAACGACCCGATAGGTTGTTTTGAATTCTAATTTTTCTTTTCGTAATTTGAGGCCTTGAATTTCTTCATTTGATATTTTATGATTTGTGTGCATGGTTCATTTTAATTTTCGGAAAGTATAGATGTGTTTTGGGAGAGAAATTCTAATTCTAGAAGTTAAATATTGTTGAAGTTGACCACGGTGAACATTCTTGGTAAACGAACTCATATTGATATTTTGACGATTTCTGTATGTTCATATAATCGGAAATAGCCTCTCTGTCCTTCCAGGGGTAGGGGTAAGGCTGCGTACAACTTACCCTCCCCAGACCTCACTTGTGGGAAACTACTCAGTTTATTGTTGTTGTTGTTGTGGGATGTTCGTATGATGATATTTGACTTGTACGTATGTTTGGTTGGGTTCCCGGGTGACCCGATGCTGTTTCGGCGCGTCTAATTGAAAGTTGAAATTTGAGTTTATGAACATTTGAAATCTTTGAGTTTTGATGCTTGATTCTTAGCCTTGATATTATATTTGGTATTTTGAGCTTTCGAGCGAGTTCATGTTAGGTATATAGATTTGTTGGGATGATTGGAATGGAGCTCGAAGGCTCGGGTGGGTTTCAGATTGATTTCAGATATTTTGATAAATTTTGCTATTGCTGGTCCTATTGCTATCGCATTAGCAATGACAGGTTCGCAAATGCGAGGTCGCATTTGCGACTATCACCTCGCATTTGCAAGAAAATGGGGAAGCTCATCAATGTCGCATTTGCGATGCTATGTGCGCAAATGCAAGGTCGCATTTGCAAAGGTTGGCTCGTATTTGCGAGGAGCTCAACACGAGAGTATGTTCTCATTTGCAAGAAATTGGCCGCAAATGCGATGGTCGCATTTGCGAGAGCCATGTCACATTTGCGATTTCTGCATCGGTAGTTTGCTTTTGCGGACCATATTGTCGCTTTTGCGAATGTCGCATTTGTGAGAGAGTGTTCGTATTTTGCGACATCTGTAGCTTGGATAAAGGAGGGGTTTGGAGATTAGCTCATTTTACTTTATTTTTTAGACCTAAACTACGTGAGGAGGTGATTTTCGAGTAGATGTTTTCCCAACTTCTAAGGTTAGGAACTTTAACTTAGTTTTGATTAATTTCAATGATTTTTCATAGATTTTCAACCTTAAATCTAAGATTTCAAAGAGTAAAAATGGGACTTTAAGTAAAAACTTAAGAGAGTAAATTGTGGAGATTTAGACTTCAATTTGAGATTTGATTTTGAAACAAAATACATATTTGGACTCGGGGAAGAATGGATATTCAGAATTTGATTTTGATTTCGAATTTCGATCATGTGGGTCCTGATTGACTTTTTGTTGATTCTTTTAAATTAGGTAAATATTGAACCTTTTTTATACTAGAAGAGTTCCTAAAGCTTATTATGACTTATTTGAGTATTAATTGACTAGATTTGAGTTGTTTGGAGGTTTGTTCCAAAGAAAAAGTGGTATTGAAAAATTAATTTATTCCGAAAAGAGGTAACTGTCTTGATTAACCTTGATTTAAGGTAAGTGTCTTGGTACATGATAAAAACTTAAACTTTACATCAACTGATACCACATCAGTGTCCAATAATACCGCGGACACATGACCCAAGGTAAAATGATGATCACGTGACTCCGGAGGAAGAATCCAAATTCATGTGCCAACTCAATATCAATATCTCATAAATCAATCATTAATTCGCATGAAATGTACCATCGTTCCATAATCATAATAATCGCATGGAATGTTCCATCGTGCCAACCTTAGACCATATCAGAGAATCATATGCAAGAAGATATGCATATGAACAAGAGATAAGCATGTATGATACATATAACAGAGATATATTCATGTGTACAAATACGACTACAGTTATAACATATAATCCAACATATAAAATAGCTCATCCGTCCAAATAAAAAATTAAAATCTTAGACATGATCTCTAGCATGAATAAAGTTTCTCAAGTAGTCATAGAAACAAATAAAATATATAACAAGAAGAACATATCTCGTATAAGGAATGAGGAAGCCAAAAATCTATACTGAACATGGTATAACCTTGACGCGAGCATCTTGCCATCTCGCATATACGTCACTCCCAAACACATAGTATTTAGCATATAGGTCACTTTTTGGAAATATTCTCTCAAATCGAGGTTAGCCAGGATACTTACCTTATCTGGAGTAGGCTTCAACCTTATATAATATTTTTTCATCTATCCTCCGCCTCCAAACTCCCAAAATCTAGCCAAAAAATACGCAACAAAGTCAAATAAAGCTATAGAAGTCAACTTCAGATGATAAAGCTTCAATATTTAACAAAACCTCAAAAGTCAACCGCGAGCCCACTTATTCAGAACCCTAGACCAAGATCGGATCTTGTTGACCCATAACCTCACGAGTCCAAATATATGATTAATTTTCAAATCCGAGTTCAAATCGGTGTTCAAAATTTTAAAATACGATTTCAAAACTTTCAAGTCAAAAATCCTCTTTTTCTCCTTTAGATTACTTGATTTGGAGCAAAGTTAATGATAGATCCAAGTTATAATCATAGATATAGGTTAGAATTCCTTACCCCAATGACATAGATAAAATTTCCTTCAAAACTCTTCCAAATCCGTGACTTATAGCTCCCAAATGATAAAATAAAGTCTATGTACGAAATGAGGTTATATAAGAGAGTGCTGAAATTTCAGCAAAGTACCTAGGTATTGACGCCACCCTGCACGTGATGCATCCCCCCTCACGTCCTCTCCTACCTCTGCAACAAAGGGTGGACGCTTCGTGTCCACCTTAGCCTCAACCCCTATTGTAATTTTCTGCATTTTCTTATTTTCGAATCACGCAAAACTCGTCCCAGCCCCCCTCCCCCCCGAACCTCATCAAATTATCCCAACTAGTTATTATACCCTATACAAACCTTTGGGTGCTCAAGACACACACAGAAACACCACAACTAAGGATCAAGATTCAAATCAAAATATGAATTTTCTTAAGTTCTTCAAATTCTAACTTTCACAAGATATGTCTGAATCACATCCGAGCCCCTCGAGTGCTGAACCGAACAAACATACAAGTTCAAAATTATTATAGAACCTATTAGAACCTTCAAATCACCAATTCAAGCTCGTTTACCCAAAATTTTAACTTTTTAACTCTCTTAACTTAAGGCCTCAAGGTAGATATTCTAAATTACTCCCGAACTTCTTAGGACTAGAATCACCCATACCCGCAAGTCATAAAAATACTAACTAAACCTACAGAATGTCTCAAATTGGGAAACATAGTTCGAGAACTTAAAAAAATCGATTGCATTGTTACATTAGATAGTTTTTGAGTAAAACCATAGAAGGGCCGGAAGGTGTCCTGGTGGTGTAAATGAATCAATAGCTAGGAATACCAAAATATAGAGAGTGTGAAACAAAAGAATAAAAACTAAAAAAAATACAAGAACAACCAAAAAAAATAAAAATACACATCCCATCCATCTTGATCTGGGCGAGTGAGTTATCAATTAGGCTATGTGCTTAAAGAAACAGAGCCTACTTTTTTCATGATTTCTTAGCAAAGCGTTGGGAAATTGTATGATGACTGGGCGCTTGAAAAGAAAGTGTAGTGTATAAAAGTTCTTAGGAGGATTAGTCACTATTTTTTTAAATATTCCCTGCCCGTCCATTAGTCAACATTACAACCCTTAAAGACGTAATTGATTCTAGTCCTTGCGAGCTTAGATTAGTCGATCTTACACTATAGGAGAGTCTATGGTACAACCTTGGTGTCACGACCCCAGTTTCCCATCGAAGGATATCGTGATGGCACCTAGTCTCTAAGACTATGTAAGCCTAACATGCATAGAGAAATAGCGAAAATAATACTAAAAGTTCAAATTGAACCTCTACACTATTATAATAACTCAACAGTACAATAACCAACACTTTCCTAAAATCTGGTGGAACGGAGTCATAAGCTCTACAATAAAGTAATAATATTCTCGATATACAATACTGTTTGAAATAAAAAATAAACAGTAATATGTCTAAAATAGAAGGTGACTCCGAGGCCTGCGGACGTCGAGCAGGTTTACCTTGAAGTCTCCAGAAGCAGCTACTTAATCAACCTCTAGCGTCCGGCACAGGCAGACGTACCTGGATCTGCACAAAAATGTGCAGAAGTGTAGTATGAGTACACCACAACGGTACCTAGTATGTATCAAGTCTAACCTCGGTAGAGTAGTGAAGAGGCTAGGTCAAGACACCTACTAGGATATAATAAACAGAACAAAATATAATAATGAGAAGTAATGGAAAACAGAGAAATAAGTATTATGAAACAAGTAATAACATAGGCTAATGACAGGATTGTAAGCATATAGATATCATAAGAGAAGCAATTAAAGAAAACCACAATGATCATATACAGACAAAGCTGATAAAACAAGGAAGAAAAAAATAACAAGAAGTGTTTCGCCAATAACTCTTTGCAACATAAGATAAACAACAAGAATCACAACTGATGTACCACCTCGTATTCACATTTCTAACTTTCAATCACAATCTTTCCTTATACCGCCGTGTGAGCCTTACATTTAAATAGTTTTGAAAATATTTTTTTTCGAAATAGCTATACACACTTTAGCTCACCTTATGACGTTGTGTGGCTTCAAGTAATTCCCTTACAAGCAACACATACATAAGTCCCACCTTATGCTGCCATATGCACATTAACCCCTATCCTTATACCGCCTCATGCGCATCAATATCACATCACAATTATAACTCGCACCACAAGCTTCCATATGCCATAACTTGTCAATAATCAACAATATCAATATTTTCACAATAATAGCCCATGCATCAACCATAATGTTTACAAGAATATCAACAATAGCAATGAATGTAAATTTCTCAACGATAAAGATATCTCAACAATTAACACTTCGCCTCAATATGATAACGACTTTCACAATTTCAACACCAATAACTCAACAATGATAAAGATAATGTATAACCACGATATTATATAAGAATAACTCACAATGGAAGAGATAACATGTAACGATGACTTCAAATAAGGATAATCAACAATAAAAGAGATACCATGTAACAATGACTTCAAATAATGATAAATCAACAATGGAAGAGACAACATGTAACAATGACTTCAAATAATGATGATAAATCAAAAATGGAAGAGATAACATGTAAAAATTAAAGATGCAACAACTTCAATTAAAGCGTGAGAGCAAAATATAAAGTAAGATGTAGAACAAGTGTTAAACAAGTCATTTAAGACATGTAAGGATAGACTAACACAAGTAAGAATAGATTGACTATGAGAATTTAGAACATGATATGACAATTCAATTAAAGCATGAAAAGAGTCTAAGTAGCCTAAACCAGTCAAATACCATATATAACTCGTGTACCCACTCGTCCCCTTGCGTGCACGACTTTCACATAACACAAATGACACAATCACTCCCAAATCCTAAGGTGTAGTTTTCCCCACACAAAGTTAAGCAAGATATTTACCTCAACTAGGCCAATTCAACCCTCGAAAATAGCTTTTTTCCTAAAATTCACCTCCACACGGCTCAAATCTAACCAAAATCAACTTAATATCATCAAACAATGCAAGGGAAATCAATTACAATAGATAAAGCTATGATCTTTACACTTTTTCCAAAAAGTCATCAAAAGTCAACTCGGGGCTTGCCCGGTTAAAATTCGGGTCCAAGGGTCTATTCCGACTACCCATAACCCCACGAGTTCATATATGTGATTAGGTTCAAAATCCGAGTCCAAATCGACTATCAAAACTCAAATTCTTATTTGTCAAAAACTTGACAAAGTTTCACAAATTTTCTCTTTTGATTCACATGATTTTGTTATTAAATCTAAGATATATTGATAAAATATAGTTGAAAATTGATTAAAATTACTTACCCAATATTTGTAGATGAAAATCCTCTCTCCAAATCGCTTCCTATCGATCCAGGATTCTAAAATGAGAGAATATGTTGAAACATTTCGTCTCCCAGCCCTTATGACTAGCTGCAGATGTCATATTTGCAATACAGAATTCGCATTTGCGAACTCTCGCAATTTCGAATCACGGGTCGCATTTGCAAACCCTGACAGCCTCAAGAAAAGTTGCATTTGCGATAAAGGCTTCGCAATTGCGAAGCTGGCTACTATCGCAAATATGACCAAGTGATCGCAATTGCGAACCTGCCCTCAGGCCTGCTGACTTCGCAATTACGAAGGGGCCAGTCGCAATTGCGACATCAGAGACCCCCCTGTCACCTTTGCAATTGTGAGGCTGGTGCTCGCAATTACGATAATTGAGCACCAACAATGGCTGCAATTCATTTTCAGTTTAATTCATTCAGAAACTTGTCTGAAACTCATCTGAGCCCCTGGGTGTTACGCCTCATGTTTTCGTACGTAAAAGTACATCGTAAATCAATTGATGTAAGCTCAAAAATGAGATCATCTCGAAAGTGCACAAAGTAAGTTAATAATGTTACTTTTGAGGCTACAAACATTAAAGATCATGGATAACAAGTACCAAGAGGGTTGGAAGATATAGAAACTAAACGAATTAAAGAAAATAAGTTTCGTCAAAAGTCGACAAGTTGGGAAGGTTATAACGTGTACTTTTGGGCTGAGACTAGGGTGCTTAACATGATAAGGGGATTATTGTATGAGTCATTTTAGTCATATGATAGTCATGTGTTATGTTTTGAAGTCAAGCGAGTTGTGGAACAAAAGTTTGCAAAGGTCATCACAAGTCACATTCATAAATTTGCTGAACATTAGGTCAAATGTAGTTGAGCTTTTCTCCCGATGTACTTTGAATTATGGGGTGATCCACATACCAAATTGAATATCTATTTGTCTAGTTTGTAACTCATTAAACCTTTCATCAATACGACATTGGTGTAGAGAGATATTTACGTTTTCGCGAGACTTTGCAGGAAGCCCCTATGGGACCCACTTGGTCGGTGGCCGATCTTCACTTGTTTTTATCTCGTTTTTGGGATGATCTTTGCTCATTTTTCATCTTGTTTTCATCCTCACACTCTCCAAACCCTCCCAAACAGCTCCCCAAGGCTCCAAACAAATTTTAAAAAATTACACCATAATCCAACATCAAAGTTAGCCAAAGGTGAAGAATAACCCCTATATGGTGTTGTGATGTCAATAAGGATAATGGTGAGCTAAGTTAAGCTTAGAGTTCGAATTTTATCTACTGCCTAGGGTATATTTAACATCTTTTTGATGGTTTTTAAGATTAATTACATGTTGGTTGTGGTGTTGGAGTGAAAGATTACAAGATAGCATTTGAAAGGGGAAGAGATGTTGTTATCTTTTGTTGGGTTGTTTTAAGGCTATATATATATATATATATATATATATATATATATATATATATGTATATATCTATATATATATATATATATATATATATATATATATATATATATATATATATATATATATATATATATATATATATATATATATATATATATGTGTGTGTGTGTGTGTGTGTGTGTGTGTGTGTGTGTGTGTGTGTGTGTGTGTGTGTGTGTGTGTGTGTGTGTGTGTGTGTGTGTGTGTGTGTGTGTGTGTGAAGTGAATTAGTGAAAAAAACATATGAAACTTGAGATAGGAAGTGAAGATTAGCTTAAGTCACTTCTATGGTGTTGTATTGCCATTGAGGGTTGTTGTAAGCTAAATGTAACTTGGATTTCGACTTGAAGCTACTATAGGAGGTATGTATATTGTGTTCTTGCATATTCTTAAGGTTATCTTGATGTTGATTAAGTTAAATGGATGGACTAGACATGAACTGGTGAATAAAGTTGCTAATTGAGGATAGTTGGAGTTGTGGATTGTTTCCTTTGTTATAAATATATGGTATTGTCACGCCCCAACCTCGGGGAGCGCGACCGGCGCTCAAACGAGCGAACCCGGTCGATCAAGCCTATTAAACCTTTCCTACCCGACTCATTCATAGTCCAAAAAGGGATCGCATCACCGTTTGTATAACCGGGGAGAGATCAGTTATATGAACATTGCTAGATCATTTTTCTTATATACATTACGCCATAGTTGAGTTTCCAAAATACAACTCGATCCAACGACCACCCCAACATACATACACGACCCACATAAACGTCTACGGATCCTCTAAGGATACAAAAGAGCAACATGACAATGCCGGCAATAAGGCCCCGGCTATACCTCAAAATGTGAAAACTTATACAAAAGAATGACTACATGACCCCTGGGAGAAATGGGGCTCACCAAGACTGCTGTGAGGAGAGAAAGAGAGCACCACTATCTGCGATCAGCACTACCTGCGATGGAACCACCTACATCCATTCAAAGATGTAGCGCCCCCGGCAAAAGGGACGTTAGTACTATCGAATAGTACTAGTATGTAAGGCAAACACCAATCTTAGTAGAATGAATAGTAAAACAAAGAGAAGGCAGTCACAACAATCAATAAGTACTTCACAGAAATACAAAGAAACATCAAGTAAGGATCATATAATTTCCAATTCAATCTTTCCATCTTTTAGGTTAATAGTCTTTAGTGCCAAAGCCACAACTCATAATGCCACCGTGTTTTTAAACGGAGTCCGGTCTCGGCCCGACCGGCTAAGCCATCCCAAGTGATACATATCCATATCCACAATGTAAATCAATAATTCCAACACAAATGCCACCATGTGTACGGCATGGCGTCCGATCTCGGCCCGATCGGCTAAGCCATCTCACTTGAGACATAACCTCTTTCAATTATTCACTCAATTCAAATCTCTTTCCCATCTTTCATTACATGGCACAAAAGCCTCATTTATTAAATAGTTCTTGGCACTTTGGCACATTTTACAATTCAAGTCTTTTCCTTTTTTATTCGTTCAAGTAACATCATCATTCGTGTCGATAAGTACCATCACATAAGGCATTTCACACATAAGGGAAGGGGCTTGGAAAATCATAGTTACGTTCTCAAATAACATGATGACATGGTAAACATCTAAAACAATTAGGGAATATGAATCTTCCAACCCAACATACTAAGGCAAGCAATTCTAGTATGATCAAGTCGGAACTTACACCAAATATTCGGACACCGGGAGTTTGATTCTAGGAAGAAAAGAGTTAGCCATATATACCTCAATTGCGCTTCTTTAGACTCTACAATTATTCGGAACCCTTCGCAACCTCAATCTATTTTAGCAATATACAAATTGAACCCAAAATTAGGTAAATGTTCATAGTTCTAGTTCACTTTTTATTTTTCTCACACTCTTTATCACATGCATGCAGGATGAATCACTCTCATACCCATGAAGTATTGCCCTAGTACCCCATTATAGCTATGTTTGAAAATAAGAGCTGGGGTGATGAAATCTTACCTCTTTGGATGAAGAATTTGGTCCTCTACTTGAGTATTTCCAAGCCTTGAGTGATGGTTAAAGATTAATTGATGAAAATTAGGCCCTTCCTCTAGAACCCTCTCTCTCTCACACTAGAAATATGAGAAATGAGCTTCAAAATGGACTAAAGGGGTGTTTTAACGGAATGGGGGTCAGGTTTTAAATTAAGAAAATGGGTGCCCCGACACAGGTCTGCGGTCGCATATGCGACCGCATAATGGTTATGCGGTCCGCAAAGTGACCGCAGAAATGGCTCTCAGGGGCCTAAACTTTCGGCTCAGGTATGCGACCAGTATGCGGTCCGCATACTCGTTCTGCGGTCGCATAATGCACCGCAGAACTCCCTCCTTAAAAAACCAAGAGGGGTTATGCGATCGATATGCGGTCCGCATATCGATTATGCGGTCGCATAAGTAACCGCAAAAACTGACCTCAAGTTGGCCAAACTTACTGCTTCACTCTGCGGCCATTATGCGGTCCGCAGAAATGCGTTCTTCTGCGAAATATTTTCCTCTACTATAATAACGCAGGAATCTATATTGGCACCACGAAACCCCGAGTTTTTGGTTAAAATATTTACGGGTCCTTACAGGTATAAGGCTGGAATCATTGATGAATGACTTTATTATCATGTTAATGATACTTTTAAGTTAAAGTAAGCAGTCTATAAGGGGGATATGGGGTATACAGGTTCTAATCGGAGATTGTTGCTCGTCGTGAAGTAGTTATGACTTATTGTTGTTATATGGTGTCTTGTTATTAATAATTATATGTTTCTAGATTTCTCTAGTTGTTGTTGGTATATTGTATTGGAGGAGGTTCTTATTACAGGGGAGATTCTGCCGAATTTACGAAAATGAGCTACTAGCTTAAGTTACGGACTTAGCCTTTACTCAGCACTGATTTTGAATCTCCTTATGCTATGGTAGATTGAGTTGAGTTGTTTGAAGAGTTACTTGGAAGGTATTAAGGACTCAATGCGGTCAAGGTATGTTAAGGGTATCCTTTGTTTCCGTTTTTCATGATCCATATGATACAAACGAAACGAGCAAACACACAACTTTCATAAATGACTCTATTCATAGAAGTACTAAGGGTGCCTATGTTCTTGATTCCCCATGTGTCCTATTATTATATCGTCTGTTAATGGGTCTCAAAAAACTACGTAAGTTGATAAAGTTTATCTGAAAGCATATTGATCTTATGACATTCCGAGAGATCCTATTGACTTACTTCATTATGCATTGCATTCATTTATATATGTGCATTGACCCATGACCAGATGACGTTATATATGCGTATATTATATGTATATGGGGTATGGGAAAAGGTTACGGTGTTATATAGGCACCACCACCTGATAAGTTGGTATACGTTGATAATTTCGCCTACAGAGGCCGAGATGATATGATGGGATGCCCTCAGAGGCTTGATGATGTTATGTATGCATATACCTATGAATGATATGACATGTATAAGCACATGCATGGCATTATAATAATGTTTCATGATTCACAGAGCTATTCAGACTTACAAGTTGAGCCCTTTACTCCATGTTTCTTTCATGTCTTTTATATACTGCTTTTCATGCCTTACATACTCAGTACTTTATTTGTACTGATATCCCTTTTGCCTGGGGACTCTGCGTTTTATGCCCGCAGGTCCCGATAGACAGGTTGACAGTCCTCCTAGTAGGCTATCAGCTTAGTGGAAGGTGTTGGTGCACTCCACTTGCTCCGGAGTTGCCTATTTGGTTAGTATGCTTTGGACATGTATTGATTGGTATAGTAGGGCCTTGTCCCGACCTTTATGACGTTTATGTACTCTTAGAGGCTTGTAGACAGATGTCATGTATATGGATACTTGTATGGCCTTACCGACCTATGTTTTAAGTGTACAAATGATCATGTTGGCTCTATAGGCCTGTATGTCACATGTATAAGTTTGTATTCCATGTTAGGTCGTCCTATGTTGAGTATTCCCTTATGTTCTATGTTGGTTATATCATGACGGCCCTTCTGGTCTATTTACCCATGATGGTGTAATAAGAAAGATACGTTACGTTGGTACTCGGTTGAGTAAGGTACCGGGTGCCCGTTGTGGCTCTCTGATTTGGGTCATGACAAAAAGTGGTATCAGAGCAGTTCTGTCCTGGGGAGTCTACAAGTCGTGTCTAGTAGAGTCTTATTTATGGGTGTGTTGTGTACCACACTTATAAGCAGGAGGCTACAGGGCATTTAGGACTGTCACTCTTTCTTATTACTCTAGATCGTGTGGTAGAGCTCAGTTGTAAGAATTCAAACTCCTAAATTCTATTTTATTCATAATACAATGATACTTATATCCAGAAAGATAGCTGGTAAGAGATTGAATGTGGTTGTGGAAGAGTTGAGTCAGAGGAACTCGATTTTTTATCATGCTTATGATGAGTAAATGTGAGGTCTTCAGTAGATCATGTGTGTACTAAGACGTGTAAGCTTCTTGATAAGGAGCCCTAAGGAATGAATATCTATCCACCCATATGGTAAAAAGCAATAAGAGAATTAGAAGGTAGATACAAGTTTCAACAAGTAAAAAAAAGCAAGGTGAAGAAGGGTACGAGGTGACCAGTTAGTGAAGATTATCAGTATTTACAATTCAAGCAGAGAAATGTAAACATTCTGAGTTAGTTTCAACAGAGATATATACAATTAATCACACCTATCTCAATTATGCCCTTTGGGAGCTAACAGATATAGTATAAGAGAAAGATAGGATATCATGATCCAATTGGGGTTAAACCCAAATTTGTGGATGGCTTGTTATCATTAGCTAACATTTCCGAAGGATAGTGAAAAACAAGGTAATAGTTCTCCTTGTGAGATATCCAGATGGTGCACTCTAGAATAGTACAGTCAGATATGAATACTAGAATGTTCAAAAATTTTAAAAGATAGGCAGTGGAATCCTAGGAGGAATAAATATTTACGTTAATATGACTCACGCCCCTAGGAAAAAGAGAACTTTAGGCAACTTGAAGAGCCAGTGAGATGAAGCAAGGGGAGCTAAAAGTGAAAGAATGTTTTGTTGAAGTTTTCAGAATAAGGTAATAGATAGAGATATTAGCAGGAGAATAAGAAGAGAGTTAATGAAGTATTATGAGTAAGATGTGATAAATGGGTGATAATGGTAAACTAAAATATGACAAGATGGCAGAGTCTATAGTCAAGTGAAGGAAAAGACAAAAAGGGACAGACCTTGAGACTATAAAAGATTATAAACCATAAAGTTATATCCTCATTTCGAGAAATGAGTTGGTGATTCCAACGCGATTACCAGAAGGCTAAGTAAACCCCTGGAGTAATAAAAATCAACATGGGCTAGTAAACAAGATAAATTTAGAGACCAGAGGATTTGATAATAGTCGACATCGTTAGAATTTCAGAGACCATGTTTTGTTAACAATAGAATGGATAACAGAAGATTAACCTTTAAAGGTCATTCAGGAAGACACTTCACTAAAAGCAAGCACTGTGAGCAGAGTTAAGCTTAAGGGAGTAAGTGTGCTACATACACTAGGTATCCCCCTCGTACGTAAGAAATTCAGTTATCCCTAGTATAGAAGGGTTACTTCAAGGCGGGTAGGGTCATTGAAAATATGGAAAGACGCCGAAGATGAAGAGGTAAAACATCTGCATGTAAACTTCAGAGCATTAAATGCTAGTACTCCCCTAAAGGGGGAAAGATGGTGTGATATGATATTAAGTCGGAGTTAAGTGGTTCAGGAAACTATGAAATGGTAAAGGAAGAATGCGGTAAAAAGGCGAAAGGGATAAGATTGCATTTACTGGGATCCTATAGATATGTTATGACTCCACAATGTTATGTAAGGACAATGCCGAGAATAGGCAGTAAGGGTTCCCTGCCAGGATTTTAATTAGTAAATAAGTACGAACGGACACTTGATACATTAGGAGCTAGTACGAAAGGTAAGTTAAGACAAAAGACATAACCTAAGAGAGGTTACGCATAATATAGATATGAGTATGGACTGACGGGTAGTTAGTAGTTGATTCAGGAAGGGCCCAGTTATGGCTAGACAAGATGTCGCAGTAGATCATGCAAGATAAACATAGCAGATGCGACATTGTAATCCTTGAGAACTATTCAAATAGGAGTTGGGGTAGTTAAAGATACCGTACAAATGTTACGAAAGTATAAGAGAATGCCACTGGGGAGACAGTCAAAAATTTCAGTTCAAAAGCAACCCTAGGAGCATAAGAGTGCAGAGGTAAGTAACTAAGGATAATTATGGGCGAGTAAGAACATCAAAAAACTCCTGCGGTTATACGATGTAATAAGCTTGCAGCTTTATAGGAGTCAGAGGGTGTCCCCTAAGTACTACAACAAAAGACTAGCTAAGGAAATAAGGAAGATGGCTTCAACCTAAGCATAGTAATTTGAAGAAGAAATGGTCTTATAATAGAAGTCTTACTACAACATTGTATGAACTCTATAAGAAAGTGGCACCTATCGTGGCTAATGAACGGGAAGTAAAATCAAAAGTAATATTCGAGATCATATGAGTTGCACGAAAATTCTGGCATGCGTGGGAACTAAGATAAGCCAAGTATTCACGCAGCAAGTGACAGAATGATCAGGAAAAGTAATTGCTTACATTTAAAGACAATTGAGAAGGCATGAAAAGAAATATATGGTGCTAGCAAGTTAAAGGAAGGTTGCGAGTAGTATAAATAGATATGTGTAGGTTGCGAGGTAAAGTACCATAGAGCGACAAGGTTTTAGGTAGATAGGAGTAAGGATAAGAAAAGGTGAGTGAAAATGTGACTAGAATATGTAAGTCCTCAGGATTAAACCCATCAAAACAAGAAAGTTGATGGTTTCTGTAAGTTATAAAAATCTCGGTACAGCTTGAATGAACTCAGAGGAGTCTAAGACTAGGAGCAATTAGAAGAGATGAAATCATGCCCTGGTAGTAGAATAAGGGCGTAATGGTGATAGATAGGAGGATGACGTTTAGGCCTTTGATTGAGTAATGATTTTAAGAAAAGGAATTTCATGAATTGCACGAGATTAGAATACCCTCATAAGATTAATCACGTTGGGATACTGTGAAATACGCTTATTGAAGTGTAGTATCATCCCTAGGTGGATTAGGTAAATCAATTTAGATGTTCCCCGATGAGACGTGAGCCCTAGTGACAATGTGTTATGTAAGAGGTTTCAATTTATCATTGGTAGATTATAGATAAATATTGAGGTGAATCACCAATAGATGGATAAAAGTTCCAAAGTATGAGAAGAGATTAGGCTGTCATTCTTAAGATGAACAGTAATGAGGAAGCATTAAAGGACTTAGATTTATACATATAGGATAAGCAGCGAGAGAATAACCTGGGGTTGGGTAGCAGACCTCGATAATAATAAAACCAAAGTAAGAGTTATGGTATAGTATGACCTACCTAGAAGTAGCAAATCCATAAGGATAGATAACCGAGTCTATGAAATAAAATATAGCAATAGTCGTAAGTTCGACAAAGTACCGAGCGAACAACTTTAGTACACCTACAGATGTGCAGAGGGACAACTTGCCATAGTACTACATATGTTCACAAAGTGAGACCTACAGATTGGCTAAAAGTTGGAGGAAAAAGGAGAGAAGATAGCATAGGTACAGATACAAGGACAGAGTCGTACAAGCTGCATGACAGAAGGTAGCAACAGTTACGAGATTGGAAGAATTCCGACCACGGGTCGTGGTGTGAGAAAGAGGCCTAAAGGGGGAAATGCCCTAGCCTTTGGATTTATTCACAGAATGGTTTCCTAGATGGCAAGTATAGTACAAAATATTCGTAAGAGCTATCCGGTTATGATACTGATTAGCGCATCAGTCAACATTCGAGGACGAATGTTCCAAAGAGGGGAATAATGTTCCACCCCATGTTTTCGTACGTAAAAGTACATCGTAAGTCAATTGATGTAAGCTCAGAAATGAGATCATCTTTGAAAGTACACAAAGTAAGTTAATAATGTTACTTTGGAGGTTACAAACATTAAAGATCATGGATAACAAGTACCAAGAGGGTTGGAAGGCTTAGAAGCTAAACGAATTGAAGAAAATAAGTTTCGTCGAAAGTCGACAAGTTGGGAAGGTTATAACGTGTACTTTTGGGATGAGACTAGGGTTCTTAACATGATAAGGAGGTTATGTTATGAGTTATTTTATAAGTCATATGATAGTCATGTGTTGTGTTTTGAAGTCAAGCGAGTTGTGGAACAAAAGTTGGCAAAGGTCATCACAAGTCACATTCATAAATTTGCTGAACCTTAGGTCAAATGTAGCTGAGGTTGTCTCCCAATGTACTTTGAATTATGGGGTGATCCACCTACAAAGTTGAATATATATGCGTCTAGTTGGTAACACATTAAACTGTTTGTCAATACTATATCGGTGTAGAGAGATATTCGCGTTTTTGCGAGGCTGCGCAGGGAGCCCCTATGGGATCCACTTGGTCAGTGGCCAACCTTCACTTGTTTTTATCTCGTTTTGGGGATGAGCTTTGCTCATTTTCATACTACTTCCATCCTCACACTCTCCAAACCCTCCCAAACAGTTCCCCCAAGGCTCCAAATAAATTTCAAAATAATACACGACAATCAAACATCAAAGTTAGCCAAAGGTGAAGAATAACCCCTCTATGGTGTTGTGATGTGAATAAGGATGATGGTGAGCTAAGTTAAGCTTATGGTTAGAATTTTATCTACTGACTAAGGTATGGTTAACATATTTTGTATGGCGTTTAAGGTTAATTATATGTTGGTTGTGGTGTTGGAGTGCAATATTACAAGATAGCACTTGAAAGGGGAAGAGATGTTGTTATCGTTTGTTGGGTTGTTATATATATATATATATATATATATATATATATATATATATATGTTGTTATGGCTGGAAAATGGGTAAAATAACTTGATTATGATATGGCTTCTGTTGTTATGCATGTCTGTATGTTTATCAAGTGAATTGGTGAAAGAAACATATGAAACTTGAGATTGGAAGTGAAGATTAGCTTAAGTCACTTCTATGGTGTTGTATTTCCATTGAGGGATGTTGTAAGCTAAATGTAACTTGGATTTTGACTTGAAGATACTGTAAGAGGTATGTATATTTTGTTCTTGCATGTTCTTAAGGTTATCTTGATGTTGATTAAGTTAAATGGATAGACTAGACATGAACTAGTGAATAAAGTTGCTAATTGAGAATAGTTGGAGTTGTGAATTATTTCCTTTGTTATAAATATATAGTATAAGGCCGGAATAATTGATGAGTGACTTTACTATCATGTTAGTGATACTGTTACATTAAAGTAACCAGTCTATAAGAGGTGATATGGGGTATACAGGTTCCAATCGGAGCTAGCCGCTCGTCGTGAAGTAGTTGTGACTTGTTATATGGTGTCTTGTTATTGATACTTTGCTCTGGTTGTTGTTGTTGGTATATGTATTGGAGGAGGCCCTTGTTACAGGGGAGATTCTGCCGAATTTACGTAAACGAGCTACTAGCTTAAGTTAGGACTTAGCCTTTACTCAGCACTGATTTTGAATCTCTTTATGCTATGGTAGATTGAGTTGAGTTATTTGAAGAGTTGCTTGGAAGGTATTAAGGACTCAATGGGGTCAAGGTATGTTAAGGCTATCCCTTCTTTTCTTTTTGCGTGATCCATATGATTCAAACGAAACGAGCAAACGCACAACTTTCATAAATTACTCTATTCATAGAAGTACTAGGGGTGCATATGTTCTTGATTCCCCATGTGTCCTATTATTTTATCATCTGTTAATGGGTCCCAAAAAAAATATGTAAGCTGATAAAGTTTATTCGAAGGCATATTGATCTTATGACATTCCGAGAGATCCTATTGGCTTACTTCATTATGCATTGCATTCATTAATATATGTACATTGACGCATGACCAAATGGCGTTATATATATATATATTATATATATATATATATATATATATATATATATATATATATATATATATGGGATATGGGAAAAGGTTACGGTATTATATACGCAACACCACCTGATCAATTGGTATACGTTGATGATTTCGCCCACTGAGGCCGAGATGATATGATTGGATGCCCTCAGAGACTTGATGATGTTATGTATGCATATACCTATGCATGATATGACATTTATAAGCACACGCATGATATTATAAATGTTTCATGATTCACAGAGCTATTCAGACTTACAGGTTGAGTCCTTTACTCCATGTTTCTTTCATGTTTTTTATATACTGCTTTTTATGCCTTACATACTCGATACTTTATTTGTACTGACATCCCTTTTGCTTGGGGATGTTGTGTTTCATGCCCGCAGGTCTCGATACACAGGTTGACAGTCCTCCTAGTAGGCTATCAGCTTAGCGGAAGGTGTTGGTGCCCTCCACTTGCTCCGAAGTTGCCTATTTGATCAATATGCTTTGGACATGTATTGATTGGTATAAAAGGGCTTTGTCCCGACCTTTATGATATTTATGTACTCTTAGAGGCTTGTAGGCAGATGTCATGTATATGGATACTCGTATGGCCTTACCGGCTTATATTTTGAGTGTACAAATGATCATGCCGGCCTTATAGGCCCGTATGTCACATGTATAAGTTTGTATTCCATGTTGAGTAATCCTATGTCAAGTATTCCTATATGTTCTATGCTGGTTATATCATGAAGGCCCTTCTGGCCCATTTACCCATGATGGTGTAATAAGAAAGATACGTTACGTTGGTACTCGGTTGAGTAAGGCACCGGGTGCTCGTCGCGGCTCTCCGATTTGGGTCGTGACATCGGGGATCCAAACCAAAAATACACAAGTTTATAAATATTATACGAACTCTCTTGCGCCATCAAAACACAAAAATAACATCTACAACTATGAATTAAACTCTAAAACGCATGAATTTCAAAGTAAAGTTCAAGAACATCTAGAATTGCAACTAAGCGTCTGAATCCTATCAATTCAACTCCAAATGATACCCAATTTTTCAGACAAGTTTTAAATAGCATAACAGACCTATTCCAAGTCCCAAAATAAAATTCTGAGCCCGGTAGCTTAAAGTCAACCTATGGTCAAACTTTTCAACTTCAAATTGCCAAATTTTGGCAAAATAATACAAATCAATCTATGGACTTTTGAATTTAATTCTGGGCATAAGCCCAAGTCCAAAATCATGATATAAAGCTATCAGAGCCATTAAAATACCGTTCCGATGTCATTTTTCACAAATGTCAAAATTTGATTAACATTTCTAACTCAATTTTCTAAGTCAAGAATCAAAGGGTCCAAATCAACCCGAAATCTTCTTGGATTATATGTTGGACGTATAGTCCTATGGCCCTGTGATGGAAGACACGGTGTTTTGATAAAGGTATAGGCCTCGTGATGCTGTGGCGGCTCAGTATAGCCGTGTGGTGGAGGATAAGACATAGGCATCTCTGAAAAGGGTGGAAATGAGGTAGTAGTATTATCCCCAGATTCTACCCTCCTCTTTCCCTTCCTTGCCTTTTCTCGACCCCGAGAACTAGTAGGTTCATTGTTACTTTGACCCTTGCCTGCCATCTGCATAATATAATACATATTTAGAATGAAACTTATAAGAAATTAGTTATAATACGAGAGTGCTTTAAAAACCAACTTTTTAATCCTCGTCGACGTATTGTTCCTCGTCCAAGAATTCTTCATTCTCACTTGTTTCAATTTTATCAGTTGATTCTTCATCCTCATTTTCTATAATTGTTACTTCATTTATATCAACTTCTTCCAATATGCGTTCAGGATGTTCCAAATAATTTTCTAATTGATCGTCCACTATTTGGTGAACACTGGAGATATCGTTTTGATATGCAACATCTAAAACATTCTCGACTTCCACCCTACCTACAGGCTTAGTTTTGATTACAACCCACCAATCGGACTTATTCCGCCGCAATGGATAAGGAGCATAATACACTTGCCTAACGTTATGTGCAATTATGAAAGGATCATAACGATCATACTCCCTCGTATGATTAACCTCAATTATGTTGTATTGGTGATTTACTTTTGTACTTCTTGTTGGATTTGGGTCAAACCACTTGCATCTAAAGAGTATCAATTTCTTATATGGCCAACCTGTATATTCTAGTTGTAATATTTCTTTGACCACGCCATAATAATCAATATCTCCAACTTGGTTGTCATCACCACCTTGAACCCACTCCCTATTGTTGTAGATATTTTTATTCTTAGAGCAATCCTCTTTATGAAACTTATAACCATTCACTACGTACTTAGACATTGTTGTGACCTGAAGCCCAGGTCCCCAAGATATATCTTTTAAAAATTAATTTATACTATTATTTAGATTATTTACCTATATAGTATTAAAAAAAACTCATAAGTTAGCATAACCGAATATATATATATATAGAGAGGGAACTTTAGAAGTACATTATCAGGATAAACTTACAAACTATTTGAACCACATATCAAAACTCGTATATACATCATCATGGCCAAATTGATCCACGAAGTGACTGTGACACATCAAAAACTTTTATTAGTTGCATCAATATGTAATCACTATAAATTTTATATTTTGATTAGTAATAAATCAATACTTACTTAAGAAATGGTTGAACTTCAGGACAATTTAGCAACACATGCCTTGTAGTTGACTTGTACTCCATATCACTCAAACTTCTCTTTCTAACATCCTTAGAATATCGGCCTGGTTGATTGAATATGGACATTGGTGGATATAATGGATCATTCACACATCGACAGTGTGCCTATTCCTAGAACATGACATGTTACTCTCAAAATAGTAAGAACAAAAATGTGAAGTTTCATTTGCAAGATAGGCTTCGCATATAGATCCTTCAATCCTATTCCTCTGCTTAACAAATTATTTGCATTTGCCAATTGTCCTACATTATGTCATGTTAGCCAAGAACATTCAAATAAAATAGAGTATTACATCAAACTTATAATATTACCTCTCAAAGGGATACATCCATCTGCATTGAACAGTCTCTCCAAGTCGTGCCTCGTGTACAAGGTGGATTGAAAGGTGTTCCATCACATCAAAGAAACCACGTGAAAATATTTTTCCATCTTACTAGAAGTTACATGAATGTTCTGATCCATCTGAAGTAGGTTTTCTTCCCTTAAAGTGGTAGAACACAAGTCTTTGAAAAATAAACTAATCTCTGTGATGGGTTTCCAGATTCTTTCAGGCAAACTGCAAAATGCAATAGGCACTAAGGTCTCCATGAAAAGATGACAGTCATGACTTTTCAAATGGCTCAACTTCCCTACCTCCATAGCTACGTTGTTTCCCAGATTCGAAGCATAACCCTCAAGCATCTTTAATTTCGTAACCTAATCACAAATTTGTCGTCTTTCCTCCAAAGTGAATGTGTAACTTGCTCTGGGCTTGAACACCTTACCATTGTTCGCTGTCTGCAAGTATAATTTAGGTTGCCTGTAATATTCTTGTAAGTCCATTCTAGCCTTCGGGTTATCTTTTGTCTTACCTTTAACATCCATCACTGCGTTGAATAAATTATCAAAATAATTCTTCTCAATATGCATGACATCAAGATTGTGTCGGAGAAGATTATCCTTCCAATAAGGCAACTCCCAAAACATACTCTGTTTCGTCCAATTATGAGTAACATCATATCCGGGGAATCTAGAAGGTGGAGCCTCAGTAACTTTACTGAAGTTCTGGACCCTCCCCCAAATTTCCTCACCCAAAATATCGGAGGTGGCAAATCATGTTCCACTTTATTCCTTTTTAATACATTTTTCATCCTTCTAAAATCACGATCATCAGGCAAGAACTGACGGTGACAATCAAACCATGATTGCTTTCGCCCATGTTTCAAAGTGAACGCTTTACCATCTTCCATGCAGTAAGGACAAGCTAGTTTCCCATCAATCATCCACCCAGACAACATTCCATACGCAGGAAAATCGTTAATAGTCCACATTAAATTAGCACATAAGTTGAAATTCTGCTTGGTTGATATGTCATATATTTCAACACCATCATACCACAACTGTTTTAGGTCATCAATCAAAGGTTGCAAATATACATCAATCAAACTTTTCGGATTACGTGGACCGGGGATAATAGAATTTAAAAGTATATATGGACTAGTCATACACAACTCAAGTGGGAGATTATAAGATGTAAGAAAGACAGGCCAGCATGAATATGGTGTCACAGATATAGAAAAAGGCATAAAGCCATCAGCACACAAACCTAACCGAATATTCCTTGGTTCACTAGCATAATCTGGATATAACCTATCAAAGTGCTTCCAAGCTTCTCCATCTGAAGGATGACACATAACACCAGGTGGTCTTCTATTTTCAAAGTGCCATCTCATATGAGGAGCAGAACTCATCGACGCATATAACCTCTTTAACCTAGGTATAAGAGGCAAATAATACATCGTCTTCACAGCAACCATATTCCCGCCGGAAAGTCTCTTGAAACGAGGCTTTTCACAGAATTTACAACTTTCTAAATTTGCATCATCTTTATAATATAACATGCAACCATCTTCACAACAATCAATTCTCATCGACGAAACTCCTAGCTTAGAAACCAATCTGTTTGCCTTATAAAATCACTAGGTAAGTTGATATTTGGATCAACTAGTTCACTCATAAGGTCAATGAAAGAGTCCATGGCCGTTTGAGAAATATTCCAATCAGATTTGATACTTAGTAATCTAACCGCAACAGACAGCTTTGAGTGCAGACTTCCTTCACGTGGTGGACGACTAGCTTCCTCTAATTGTTCATAAAAACGTTTTGCATCATCATTAGGAGTTTGTTCAACATTTTCATTGGGCTCGACCCCGGAGTGCATCCCAAAAGCATCCGTAACCATATCATGAATTCTAGAATCTTGATTCCTATTCTCCACCGACCTACTACTTTCACCAACAACCATGTTATAAAATATTCCACGGCTACTATCGGTCTCTTCATGATTAGTCCACATAAAGTAATTCTCTATAATCCCCTTCCTATAAAAATGAAGCTTAACTTCCTCCTGTAATTTAAACTTCACACAATCGCACTTGACACAAGGGTACCTAATTACTCCTTCAATTTGGTATGATGAAAGTGACATTGCATGTCTAATAAAGTCATCAACTCCTTCTACAAAATCATCTCTCAATCCCCGCCGATTAGGATACTTCCTATTGTACATCCAAGTACGATGTTCCATCTATACAAATAAAACAAAAATAAATTGAGATATTTCTATAATTATTAGAACTACTTAATTTATTCTACAATTATAAATTAATTAAATTATTTTTAGTTAATTAAGATAATTAATTTTTACTAATTATACCAAAATTAAATTATAGTAAATATAATTAGTTATGATTCATTCAATTTAAACATAAACTATAAGTTCAATTCCCCAAAAAGTTCAACACTTATCCCTAAAAGTTTAATTTATATCCAAAAAGTCCAACCAATACCCCTAAAAGTTCAATTCATATCCTAAAAGTTCAACCCATACCCTAAACAATTCAATTAACCTCACAAACATAAGCTCTATCCAAAAAGTTCAACACTTACCCCTAAAAGTTCAATTCATACCCTAAAAGTTTAATTTACAAGAACAAATCCTAAACTACTCAAGTCAATACAAACTTAAAAATTCAATTTACACCCTAGGTAATCAATTCAATTTTAACAAGATCTAAACCCTAGATTTCAATAAAATTTAAAGTTAAAAAATCAATTTAAACAATAATTAACTAATTCATAATTAACAAAATATTAAAATTATACAAAACAAAGTAAGTTCAAATTGAAACCTAAAATTTTAGGAGGTGGAGAAGGAGGGGCAGTGGCGGATTCTGAATGCAGTAGTAGCAGCAGCGGCGGGGGCAGTGGCGACGTGTGGTGGCACGGAGGAGTGGGGAATGAGATTTGTGTGAGGGAAATAGATAAGGAGTGGGGGAAGAGTGTTGTGTGTAAGGGAGAAGAGAGTGAAGAGTTGGAAAATTTTGGGAAGAGAAGAAGAGAAATGAGGGGAAAACCCCGTATTTCAGATCTGAAATTAAAGGTATCGACCGACGTCGGTCGGTACACTTAAGTGACTGTTGACTGTGTTTGACCACAGTTAACCGACCGACTTCGGTTGGTTATCTTAAAAAGAAAACCTAGATTATTATTTTTTTGTGTTATTATTTCTTAAAATATTATAAAATTTTAAAAAATAATTATAAACTATAAGCATATATTTTATTCACATATATATATTTACTAATAAATAATTATAAACTATAAGAATAATCTTTGTAAATATTTATATTAACTAATTACTTTTAATAAACTATAAGCATATATTTTATTCACACATATATATAATTAATCAATCATAATAAACAAATAAAGGTATATATATGAGACGTTTATTTTATTCGAATTTCATGTTTCGTCTTATATATTCATTTGTTTTATAACTAATTACAAATCACATAGATTAATAAATATCGGTCAAGACGTTTTACCTTTTGTATTCTTCTATCTAAGTTAATTTTCTATGTTATAATTAAGTATATGAGTCATTTCACGTACACAAACACACACATACATTATATTGTAATTGATGATCAATCACATACATTACTACGCACGAAAACATTGGTAAACTAATATTATTCTATTTTAAATATGTTTAGTCGATTGTTATATTAACTCGTTTACTTAATGATAGTAGCTTCTTTCGTTTATTTAATTTGTGATACATATATACATGTCAAAGAAGTTTAGTATTGTTCTATATTTCATTCATTCATCACTAATAATGCATGACATAGATTAATCGATATAGGTCGAGATATTTTATTTTTAATATTCATCGATATAGGTCGAGATATTTTATTTTTAATATTCATCGATGCATCTAAGTAACTTATAAGTCGATGAATCAATTTACAAATAGATATATTTGATGATGATCAATTATATATACAAATTAGATTATTGCTTCTTCACAAGTCTATCCCCAAAAAAACCCGACCTTGTGGCCCTAGCGCTTCACGTATATATTTACACACTTCGTTGTATAACTATATATAGCTTGTTATAGTATATGTTAGTGCATTCATTATTTGTATTACAAAATAAAGTGTTAATGGATTATATTTATATTATTTAGATAGTAAATTTTAATATGATTCAAAAGTTTGATCATGTTTGACCTATGAACCGACCGAAGTTGATCGGTTATTTTTCAGAAATTACAGCTACTGACCAAAGTTGGCCGGTAAAATCTTCTCCTGTAATAACCGACCGACTTTGGTCAGTAACTTCAACTATAAATTTTATAAAATATTTTAAATAATAATATAATTATTAAAATTTAAAAATATGGGTCCACCTAACCGTCCGATATTGGTCAGTAATCAAAAACGTGCTTTGACTAAGCAAGTCTGACCACTGTGGTCAAATGTTTGACCAATATACCGACCAATTTCGGTCGGTATGTAATTTTAAAAAAATATAAAATATTTTTTTGATAGTTTCCGTCTGCTTTGGACGGTTTTTTGGTCGCTTTTGTTGAGCGACCAACGTTGGTCGGTATGCCTCGATCGGATTCTCCCGGATTTCTAGTAATGATTGTTTCTCGTTTGTCCTTTAAATAATTCTCTTTCTTCTCCTGCTCCCAAAATAAAATAAAAGTAATTCTATACTATTCTATATATTATATGTCACGACCCGAAATCTTACCCGTCGTGATGGCGCCTATCTCAATACTAGGCAAGCCGACATCATCAATAACCCACAATATCTTTTAAATACGGAAAACATCATAATTAAGTTTTTAAAAAACCCACAAATACTAGGTAAAACATATTCCCAAAACCCAGTGTCACTGAGTACATGAGCATCTATATATTTTAAGTCTGGAAAACCCAGTTTATAATAATCTGAGACCAAATACAATAAATAAAATGATAGGGAAGGAGAGACAAGGTCTGCCTCTGAATCTCCAGAAAATCAACCGTGCGAAAGAATCAACACCCACTATGTCCGGGATCACCTGGATCTGCACACGAAGTGCAAGGTGTAGTATGGGTACAACCAACTCAGTAAGTAATAATAATAAATAAAGAACTGAAAGTAGTGACGAGTTTCTCAGCTAAGTCCAAATACAGTACTTTCCAATATAAAAGAGTAGGCATGCTCTCAAGTTCAACATTTAAGATTTTACTGAAATTTCATATCAAGTTTGACCGAAACAGAAAATAATATTTTTTCGAAATTTTCAAAATAGTGATATATGACAACTGAAATATATAAAATAATGAAATCAATGCATCCTCTCAGAGTAACAGTCACTCAGTCCTCCCATTCACTCCAACCTCACAGTCACTCTTTCCTCAGAGTCACTCTTTCCTCACAGTCACTCATCACTCGGGACTCGCACTCAGTAGGTACCTGCGCTCACTGGGAGTATGTACAGACTTCGGAGGGGCTCCTTCAGCCCAAGCGCTATATCAAACCAATCATGGCATAAATCAACGAAACATCCTGCGGCGTGCAGCCCGATCCCATAATATCCTCATAATTAGGCCCTCGGCCTCACTCAGCCATCAACTTCTCCAGTCTCTCGGGCTCTCAGAAAGCATGATAAGCAGCCCAACAACAATGATATGATGCTTCAATAAATAGCAACAGAGACTGAGATATGATATGAAATGAATGAACATGACTGAGTGTGAAATTATAATTTTTGAGCATATAATTCAATCACAGAAATGACCCCAGTGGATACCAACAATAACAGCATATGCCTAAGCATGATTTTTAATGCGAGTCTCAGCTCAATTTTCTGTAACACGTAGAAAATGTACATATATCAACAGATTATTCAACTATATAGTTCCATGGATTTTGACCAAGTCACAATTCTGACGGTGCACGCCCACACGCCCGTCACCTAGCATGTGCGTCACCTCAAAACCAATCACATAACACATAATCCGGGGATTCATACCCTCAGGACCAAATTTAGAACTATTATTTACCTCAATCCGAGCAATTCTTTATTCCAATAAGCCTTTTCCTCACGATTCGGCCTCCAAACACCTCGAATCGTAATCAAAATAATTCGATACAATCAACACGAGGTGTAGGAATCAATTCCATATGAAAATGCTAAATTTTACAAATAAATCCGAAATTAACTCAAAATTCAGCAGTGGAGCCCACGTCTCGGAATCCGATAAAAGTTACAAAATGTGAATGCTCATTCAACCACGAGTCCAACCATACAAAATTTTCTAAATTCCAACTCCGATTCGGCCTTCAAACCCTCAAATCAATTTTTGAAAGATTTCTATTCTAATCCCCCAAATCATGAAATAAGTGCTGGAAATAATGTTAGATTTATAAATAACAGACCAAATCAAGTTAAGATCACTTACCCCAGTCCAATTTGTGTAGTTTGCCTCTGAAAATCGCCAAAACCGAGCTCCCCAACTATTTTTATGTCAAAAATGGCCAAAAAATCCGTTTATAGAGCCTCTGACGTTTTCGAGTGCCACAGGCAGCGTGGCGCCATTTCTAGTATCCTAAAAATTCCCAACGCCCTACGCTACCCTGGGCGCTGGCGGCGACGGAAAATCATTCCCAACACGGAAATGGGCATAACTCTATCATACAATGTCCAAATTCGAGGATTCTTTTTGCTATGGCTCCAAAATTTCAATACAGGTCTAATGCTTCAATAAAATCCGAATTTGGAGCTCATTTGTTTAATGCGATACCATTATTTTCGAAGAAACGACGTCGGAACATTCTACATTCGATGCCGAAACCTAGCAATTCAAGTCCGATTGACCTCGAATTTTGCACACAAGTCATAAATGACATAATGGAGGTATTTCAATTTTCATAATCGGATTCCGGTCCCGATATCAAAAAGTCAACTCCCCCGGTCAAACTTCCAACTTAAATTTCTATTTTAGCCATTTCAAGCCTAGTTTAACTACGGACTTCCAAAAAAAATTTCGGACACGCTCCTAAGTCCAAAATTACCATACGAAGCTATTGAAATCATCAAAACTCTATTCGGGGTCATTTACTCAAAAGTCAAAGTTTGGTCAACTCTTCCAACTTAAAGCTTCCAAATTTAAAATTTTCTTTCCAAATCAACTCCGAACTTTCCGAAATTTAATTCCGACCACACGTACAAGTCATAACACCTGAAATGAAGTTACTCAAGGCCTCGAACCGCTGAATAATACGCTAGGGCTCAAGACGACCGGTCGGGTTATTACATTATATTAGACCAATTAGCATAGTCTAAAATTGTTGCAGATCTTGCCTCCTTAATAGAGAGTTTATGATTTTCTGTTTTTTTTCTTTTGTTATTTATAACAAAATATTTTCAATTGTTAGTAATTTACCTAGAGGGGAATGAGTTGAACTCTAGGCAAACTGTTAGCACACTCATTTGCTTAAAGTCTATATAACAAACATATTTAACTCCATGATTGAGTCTTTGGTTTGATGCGTTTTTTGAAGATCTTTAATTAGTCGGGGAAAGTGAAATTTTAACGAACTGAACAGATTCTTTCTATTTTCCTTTATATAATATAGTTTCTTTACCAACCAACCAATGTGAACGCTCTTTATGTACTATATGTACAAATATACAATTGATAAGTTGTCTCATCATACTAATAGGAGATTTAACCTTTATGTGTTCCCGTGAATCTAATAATTTTTGTCAAAACTTTATATTTGTATTAAGAAATTTACTAAATATTTATATATATATATATATATATATATATATATATATATATATAAAAACTCATAAACTTAATTTCTGGGTTTCACCTATTGCTTGACCAATTACAACATTCAAAAGTATAAAATATTGATATAAATTTGTTCCTGTAACTTAACATTTTTTATACAGAAGATTGTGTTTTAGTAGTTTGTAAAATACATGAGTATCCACTTTGTGTTTTACTAATTCGTAAAATACACGAGTCTCCAATTTCCTTACTCAATTTGAAATCAATTTTTACTCTCTATCCTAAATCATCTTTTTCCCCTTCCAGGTTTTTGATGATCAAATTGTACCGAATTTAAGAGCAAAATTGAACATGAACAATGCCATAATTTAAAACAATATTTGTATATCCGAAAAAAATTGAAAACACTGCAAATTCAAATATTTTTATTTCAGAGTATAAAGATAACTAAAAATTTTGGTATAATATTGATTCACGTAACTCTACATTACCACCAAAATGTGTTTTTGATCCGCATTTTAATGTATTTCTAATTTAAATAATTTAATAACTTTAAACTTTCTAAGTTACCCTAATAAAATTATTTATAGCTATATAAATATCTACGAATTTGTTTAGCCATAATTTTCAAAAAAACATCTTTTTTAAATTTCGTATCAAATCAAATACCACCACATAAATTGAGATAACAAAAACATAATATAATACTTACAACTTATGCCAGCTGTAACAAATGGACAATGATATGAGGGGAGACGACGGGTTAGGAGTTAGTATTAACAACTTTTATTCTTCACCATATACGGGTAGCTTCGCACTCTTGGTCTCGCCAAGCGAGACTCCACTTTCAAGGGCTTCTCGTTCTTTTCTCTCGTTTGGCGAGATCCCATTATCCTATCCAAATACTATATTTATAACGAAATATCGTTCGCTTTTTTATCTTTTGTAAGTATAATTAAGTTGAATAAAATTGTACATACAAATAAAATTTATTTTCACAAAAAAATAAAATTGCCATATGACAAAAAAGAAAAAAGAAGAAGAGAATAAGTAGGAAACTCCTTCAATTACTATATACCTAACAAAGAGTGATTATCGTCGGTTTAAAAAGGAAAAAGGAAATAGTTAATATCCCTATTAAGTAGAATTCAAATTGCCATACGTTCAAAAGGAAAAAAGAATAAGAGAACAAGTAGAAAACTTATATTTAATATCTTTATTAAAACCCGTAGGTTTATATCCCAATTTTTAATTTATTCTCCATGGACACTAAGGTTTAGTTTCCTTGTTGGTTAATGCATTCATCAACTTAATTTTCTGCTGGAGTACTTAAATTAGAAGTTTTAAATTTAAAATTATATATCTCTTATTCGTCAAGGATTATCTGTTGAAATTGGGAAGGAAGAATGATAAATTCTTGAATTTAGAGCGATAAACTTATAAAACTGAAACAACTTTTTAATTGAATATATTGACGGTCTATGAAAAAAGGGTTAGGATATAGGACAATATTTATCATGTTTAGGAATATAAATTTTTATTTTATAACTTAGACACAATATTTTAATACAATATTTATATAATTTTTTAAAAACTTTATCTTTTGAGATAATGTACACGCGCAGCACGCGTATCATAATGCTAAAACTACGTGCATTGATTTGGAGACGGTTCAAGTTTATTGATTCTTTTTTAAGTTTAAATTATGAAGTATGTATTTTAAAAAGATGAGAACGCGAGGTGAGACATAGCGTTGAGGCACTGGATGTAATCATCAGGATCTTTGATTTTATAAATTAATGTAACAAAAATAAATATTAAATTATAAAAAATTTAACAAATATATAATAAAGTAAAAATGTATATTGAACTGCTTCATATTAAAATGATAATCAGAATCAGCAGCTGACTAAAAGCTAATCATAGCTATTTCTTGAAAAAATTAATTAAAACTGCTTCATCAAAGAAAACTAACCAAACTTTAAAAAAAACGAAGTAAAAATCTTTAAACTAACTCGAAAGATCAACAAAACCTAAAAAGAAAGAAAAGCGAGACGAAAACCTACAATCATAAGCGTCCAACCAGAGCAAGTGATGGAGTATGCTATCACGGCTAGAAAAAGGCTAATTTTCGATCGTCAAATCGGTCGGAAATCGAGGTTTTCAAGATCAGTCGGAAAACACATGGTCAAGAAAAATTTGTATCTAAGCCGCCGAATTCACTGCACCGGAGACATTGCCGGACCTCCACCGAAGGGGAGAAGAGCCGCCGGATTCATTGCACCAAAAAACGAGTTAAAGAAATTGGGGCAAACACTATTATGGGGAAGGGGGGTGTTGGACGAGGGAGAGGGAGAAGGAGAGTGGGAGAGAGAATTTGTGTGTTAATTACCTTGTATAGAGAAGAAATAGGTCGGGTGGGGTCAGAAGAGGAGAGGAGAGTGATCCACGCCCAATCCACACTCAATAGTGAGTGAAAACGGTCGTTGAAAGAATAGTACCCAACAAAGTCGAGGTCGATTTTCACAGGGAGTTAAATATAGGTGTTAGGGTATACACTTGATGAGCGTAGGTGAAATAGCTCAATTACACTTTCAAACAACGGGGTTTTGTTATCTACTTCTAAAATTGACACTAGCAATGATCAACTAAGGAAAAGAGACTAGAAAACGAGTAATTGTTTTTGTTGTTTTTATCAAATAGGCAAAAGGCCTAGGGATGTAATATTCACCTAGGTGTTAGCCTAATGGGTAAATTATGTTACTTATTTTAGTGGTCGGGGTATATTATAACTCTCAACTCTAAATTACCCACTCAATACCTCTCGGTTATAGAGTGATTTTGCCCAAATTGACTTTCTCAAGCCCAATTGGGTATCAATTCAAATAATTGATATGAGCTCAAGTCGAGTTTCCCAATCTCTAGTTCAAACCCTTTAATTAGGCTAGCCGAAACCTTAACTAGCCCAATTTCTTGTTAGCCAAGTTTTCCTAGACTAAGTCTCTCTTTCTCAAGTAAGAACCAAGTCAAAAAGGCATGAATCATTGTTTGTAACCATTAATTCTAGAAATAATGCATGAACAAGACTAAATAATAAACACTCAATCATAAACAAGCATTAGATTAATTACCCATAAGGTTTACATACTAAGGTTGGATCACAACCCTAGCGAAAATCTAGCTACTCATTATAGAAATTAAAGAAAACAAAGAAGAAGAACTAATTAAAGCCATAATACAAGATTAAATTGATAAAGTAATGTGTTTTCACCCCAAAATGGTCACAAATTAACAAAAAAAGTAAACTATAACGGCTACGGCACAAACAGCTATAAAACTTGCCCTAAAAAAGTGTTTTCCGTCTATTTTGTAGTGGCCTAAAATTCACTGACAAAAATGCCCTTGGGGAGGTTCTGCGGTGGCACAATTCCATGTGCGGTCCGCACTTTTTTGGTTCTGCAGGTGGAGGATTTCAGCAGTCGCACAATTTGGTTTGCGGCTGCACTTCAGCTTCTGCGGCTACACTTTTGGCAAGGCTTCACACTTGATCGTTTTACACACTCTCTGAACTTTTTGAATTCTTGTCAGTATGACCATATTTTGCGGCCGCACAAATTGTATGCGGTCCGCACCTTTCCAATCATCCTCTGAGCTTCAACACCAGATCTGCGGCCGCAGAGGTAATTCTGCGGTCCGCACTTTCTCCTGCGATCACAGAATTACTTCCGCGGACCGCACTTTTGGCCTGCTGCACTCCTTCTTGCCTTATGAGCCGGAATATTCTTTTTTGAGTTAGATTTCTTCGTTGAGGTCCAATTCTCCAACATTCCTGCAATTTGTAAAATTCATTAGTTTTGGAAATAAAAATCAACATTTCCGAACTAAAACTAAAGCAAGAAGGTACTAATAAGTGGTTAAAATCCACACTTATCAACTCCCCCAAACTTAAGTCTTTGCTTGTCCTCAAGCAAATAGATTAGTTTTCACCTCCTCAAAGTGAAAAGTCATTTCAAAGAGTCAATTATAAGTCATCCATACTCAGTTGGGACCAACAATTACCCACAATACTCATGCATTTTCAACAAGGTGACAAATCACATATTATGCACATATAGTTCTAATTTGACATTTGAGCTTCAAGAATTGACTTTACTCATCAAGGACTCTTGCTCTATCATGTAGATCATGGTGGACTCCAAACTCTTCCTCTTCTACCTTCTATTTGCCAAGCTTACTTCAAGAATTAACACTCAAATTTTAGATCAATGAAAGGTTCACTCTTCTCTCACAAAAGAATGTCACAAGTAAGGCTTCAAGTACCATAGGCTTTCCCCTCATGTAGATCACCACTAATGTAAGCTTACTCGATTCAAAATCAAGTAGGACTTCTTTCGAGTTGTAATGAAGGCTTTTGGATTGGGGTAGGATACCATATGGGATAAGTGGTTACGCCCTTCCTTAAGCACTCCACATTTGCATTTCTTGGCTCACATTTACCAACTCTTAGAGGCATTTCCTTTTTCTTGGGGGCTATAGAGACTTGACATCACTCTTTCTTGTTCATTTCATTCTTTTTCTCCCTTGATGCTCATACTAGAGATAGTCGCCTCTTTTTGATTTCATCAACCTTCCTTTTTATTCTTTTTATGGCATTTTCTTTTTGTTCTTTTCTTTTCTTGCCTTCTCTTTTCATAGCGATCATTTCTTTTTTCTTTTTGGTGTCTGGATACCTGTCACGACCCAAAATCCTTGAAAGGTCGTGATAGCGCCGGACACTACTATCAGGCAAGCCAACAACAATAATTAGTAAATTCTCATTTTAATATTTTTGAAATCATAGTTATTCCCCTCAATTAAATAGCAGAAGATGGAGTTTATAAAATACGTAATAATGTCTTTAAAAGAATATCCAATACAGTACAACCCATAATCATCCCAAAATCCGGTGTCACAAGTGCATGAGCATTTACTAAGAATGTAAAATAAAATACAACAGCTGTCCGGAATACAATTGGACAGGAAAAATGTAAGTACTCTGAAGGAGACTCTGTTGGCTGCGGAACGTCGTATAGAATGCAGCTCACCTAAGTCCCCGCCATAATCGCGCCTATGCGCCCACAAGGTCGCTAAACATATGTGTACCTGCACAAAAATGTGCAGCAAGTGTAGCATGAGTACGAGAATCAACGCGTACCCAGTAAGTATTCCGCTTAACCTCGAAGAAGTAGTGACGAGGGGTCGACTCGGATACTTACTATGGGCTATAATCAATATACCAATGATATGATAAATAATGAATTTTTATGAGGCAACGGTAAACACAATAACATGAGACAGGTAAATAATTCTCTTGTTAATAGGGGATTTCCAAATTTATTTTCATCTTTTAACAATTTATATCTCCGGCCAATGAGTCCATATCAATTTATCTCAGACCAGGGAGGTAACATCATTATTTATAAATTTCAAGGCAACGGCCGATCCAATAATTATTTAAACTGTGCACTGCCAGAAAGTCGAATGGTATGAACCATAGATGCATCTATTTACTACCGAGGCGCTCGACCCGATCCACAAATAACAATTATTTTCAAGAAAACACAAGTTTCTCATTTACAGTCAAGTATCTCATACAAACCTTCAAGTAAGTGAATTTAATCTCATACCAATTCTTTTATCAATTTCTATCATGACTAAGTGATTATATTAGCAAGTAAGGGCACAAACATTCTAAGTATAGCATGATACGTGTCCTAAACTACCCGGACAATAGCATAATAGTAGCTACGTACGGACTCTCGTCAACTCGTACGTACGTAGACCCCCACATTTAGGTACAAACATTTATTTAATTCACCTATGGGGTTAATTCCCTCTTACAAGGTTAGAAAGGAGACTTACCTCGCTACGAAGTTCCATAACCGGCTCCCAAGTCGGAACCGATGCCCAACGCTCCAAACCTAGTCAATAATTATGCAAACCCATTAATATATACTCAAATACTCATTATAATCCTATTTACAACAATTCCCAACTCCGTTTGAAAAGTCGATAAAATCGCCTTCGGGCTCACGTGCCCGAATTCCGAAAATTTTCGAAGTTAATCATTACTCATAACCTTATGAACTCAAATATATGATTTATTCCCAATTCCATGCCCAAATTCATGGTCAAAATCTAAAATATCAAATTCTAGATTTTCTACCAAAACCCCACAATTTCTACTAATTTTCATATTTAAATCCTTATACAAATCATGTATTTAACTTATGATAAGTGGGAATCACTTACCTTAGAATTGATGATGAATAATGAGCTCCAAACTCGCTCCAAGACCCGCTCTCATGGAGAAGATGAGGTGAAAATGAGCCAAGCCCTCGTTTTTAAAGAACACACTGCCCAACCCCGACGTTCGCACCTACAGTACAATAGACGCTCCTGCGGCTCCACAGGTGTGGTCCAAATTCCTCTCCTACGGTCCTCACTGCCCAGCCAAGACCTCGCACCTGTGGAAGTTTCTTCGCTTCTGCGAGCTTCATAGGTGCGACCTGCTATGCGCATCTACGCAAATTTTACGCACCAGCGGTAGCTGCCTCGCGCCTACGCACACGCAGGTACGCTTCTCCAGTCCGCTTCTGCGGCTCCCCCAGCTCCAGTCCCTTCTCGCTTTTGTGAGCAATTTGCCGCACCCGCAATCTCGCACATGCGGCCAAAGTCACGCAGGTGCGATTACACCAGAAACATTAAGCTTCAGAAATTCTTAAGTCCAAAAATCGATCTGTTAACCTTCTAGAATCCACCCGAGGCCCTCGGGACCTCGACCAAATATACCAACATGTCCCAAAACATGTTACGAACTTATTCGAGCCTTCAAATCACATCAAACAATGTCAAATTCATGAATCGCACCCCATTCCAAGCTTAACGAACTTTAGGATTTCAACTTCTACATTCGATGCCGAAACATATCAAATCAGGTCCGATTGACTTCAAATTTTGCACATAAATCATAATTGACATTACGGACCTACTCCAACTTCCAAAATCAGAATCTGAACCCGATATCAAAAAGTCCACTCCCGGAAAAACTTCTCAAAAACCTTCAAATTTCTAACTTTAGCTAAATGACTCCAAAATGACCTACGGACCTCTAAATTCACTTCTGAACGCTCTCCCAATACCGAAATCACCATACGGACTTATTCACAGGCTCGAAATTCCAAACGGACATTGATAACATGGAAATGCACTTCAACCCAAATTTATGAAATTCTTCCAAAATGCTAACTTCTACAATAGGTGCTGAAACGCTCCCGGGCATCCAAAACTACATACGCCCATGTCTGAAATCATCATACGAACCTGCTAGAATCTTAAAATCCCGATTTTGAGGCCGTTTACTCTAAAATCCAATCTTAGTCAATTCTTCCAACTTAAAGCTTTCGAAATGAGAATTTTCTTTCCGATCCAACTCCGAACTTTCCGAAATTCAATTCTGACCATACGCACAAGTCATAATACCTGAAGTGAAGCTGCTCATGGCCTCCAACCACCGAACGACGTGCTAGAGCCCAAAATGACCGGTCAAGTCATTACATTACCTCTTTCAAATTCTTCAACTCTCCCCCCAAACTATGCCTTAAGCCACTTATTTCATAAGAGTATTAAGGAAGCTCTGGGTTCCAAGAGAGGATTACAACAACACGGGTAAAGGCTTGTGGGGTGGTTACCAAGTAAGCAAGGCTAAAGGCTCAAAGGGGGTTTACTAGGGATAACAAGCATTGGTTGGCAATAGAAATCTCGAACAGACCAAGGAAAGCCTACAATCATCTTCCAAACCAAGCAAACTTAGGATTTCGCCTTGAAGCATATTTTGGGCAAGTTCTAGACCATTCACACATATACTTGGACTAGCAACAAAAAATTACCTCACCCCTCTTGCAACTAGACCATAAAGGAGGATAGAGTCTAGAGCCTAAAACAATCACAATCAAGTTAAAGATCACTATGGTCCAATTAACCACTCAATGATTATCAAAGTCAACTCAAGAGTCTCAAAGTCACTAACTAGAGCTATTTTCTTTCAAAAATCTTGTTTCAAACCATAAGCACGCAGTTAAGTGTGTTGGTGCCAAATGAATCATGAATAACTCTTTTTAGAGAATGACTTAATTATGGATTTTATTCATTACTACTACTATTATTATTACCTAAACACAAAAACGGACTCATTCCCTTAAGAAGGTTGTCACACCATCCATCCTCGGGACGAGTCACCCGGTTCACACAAAAGACCACCTTTGGAAAGAACTGTGGTATTAAGAAAACCAAAGGCTTATTATCTATACTACTACGAAAAACATGAAAACTACTAACATAAAAAGAAGCTACTAACAAAACAAAAATCAAAGTAAACAATTAAAGAAGCTAATGAAAGCAATAACTAATTAAAGATAGATAAACTAAAAAGAAACAAAATTATCCAATTATTGCAGTCCAAATATATCTAAATGTGTCAAATGTATCAAATAAACTCCACCCCTCCCCAAATAAAAGTAAGCATTGTCCCCAATGCTTAACAAAATAAGAGCGAAAGGAGAGAGGGCGAAGAAACTCCCTAGGCATCCTTGGACATCTCAGTGTCCCCAGCAGCATCAACTCATGTTGGCTCAGCAAACTGTATATCATCATCATATCTGAGAGTGGCGGGAGTGGCAAACATCGCACGCACTACATCAGCAGTGTCGGTAGCAAGGCATGGCTCCTCAGACTGGCTAGCTAGTGCAAACTGTGCAGATGGATCTGGGGCGGACTGGTCTGGGCCAAGCAGCATATCAAACGGTAAATCCCCAGTTGTCGCTAGTCGGGTCACCTCTTTCCTAAGCTTATCCACTGACTCTTTGCTGGCTTGAGACTTTCTCATCTTCTTCACTTCTTTGGTCAAGTCCTCAATAACTGAACCATGTTGTACCAGAGTGTCCATGATCAACTTCTGGTTATCCAGAATCTTGCACAGCTTCTCATCAAGCACAGTAGAATCTTGCGATGCCTGTGTGGATGACTGCCCTACAACAGTACTAGATATCTCAGACAGCTTAGAAGTAGTTGCCTGCATCCAGTTGTTGAGACTTGCCAATGTCTGGGAGACTCGCAAAGCAGAAAGTGGTCCTATAGGCATGGGCACCGGCCTCGGAACTGGAGTAGGGACTTCCCTAGCAATTGTGGTAGGAGCTGTGGACGGAGCTAAAGATGGTGGCGGAGGCATAGCTGTTGCACTGGTAGAGGGCTCAGCTGATGTAGATGGAATATCAGCTGTGTTAGAAACTACCACTATCGGCTCATCAAACTGGCCTATAGTAGTAGAAGGTTGAGCGCGGGTTTGGCGGATCCTACAGCGAGTACCACTCAAATGGCTTATTTGGCTTCACCTTTGTATCAAATGGCTTTGGCTCTACCTTTGCATCAGTAAGGTACTCTGTGATAGTGATGGGGTAGGGGTAAGCCGTGTTAGTCTGCTGTACTACCGATGTGATTTTGGCTGACATCAGGGCACCCACATTGATTGGGTACCCGGCCATGATTTGTTCTCATTCAGGCATGGGTCAAGCTTGCTGCATACAAGATCTGCCAACCTTTTGCCTCAAAGCTCAATGTACTCCATAGAATTGGTACCCCAGCAGTGATCCATAGTGGAGGTGGTCCCGGTGCTAAGATCTCAGCAAGCCACGCCCGAGCCTCTTCTTTCAAGGCCAACTTCTCTAGGTACTCATTTGGCTCCAAATCATCAAAACCCAAGTACGCATTCAACGTGTGTTGATCAAATTTCACTTGAAGGTTGAGTACTTTGGTCACCTTTGTCCCCTTGCGAATGTGTGAAATGTTGGCATAGAAATCGTGGATAAGGTGCTCCTTGACATCCACGACTTTCTTAGTAAAAGACATCCATCCCTTTTCTCGATCTGAACTACCTCAACACTGCAGGGTTGTATCTATCTAGATCCCTCAACAGAAATTGCCTCTCATGTGTCAAGATCTCACCAGCCACCACATCCGGAAATTAGTGAAAGCAGTCAAACTCACAAATCTGTCTTCTCATGCTTTCTTCTTCTTTGCCCGCTCAACCCCAAGGGATGTACCCTCTCCCCATTTACCATCATCTGGAACATCATGCGCATCGGACTCTGGAGAAGCTGCTGGCTCGGAGGCCTGGCTAGCACTTTCCAAACTCTCGGAAGTGTTGTGAGATGATGAAGCCACATCCAGGGGCTCGGGTCGCCCTTGTGGCCTGTACTGTGCAGCTGCCTGCTCCTCCGGAATAGACACGGAGTTTCCCTCGGAAGCCTCCCTAGACGGGGCATAAGAACTAGACTCGAAGAGGTTTGCACCCCTCCCTTTTCCTGTTGTGGTCTTCTTCCGAATAGTTTTGAGCACACTCGGGGGAAAGGCACCTCTGCCTCGACCCCTACAAGAGTCTCCTCTACTTTTGGCAGTCTCGTCGTAGCCTCGTGATCGAACCATTATTTGTATCAAAATAAAGAGGATTGTTAGTTGCACGTCATCATTCAACACAGTTAGGACTTATGTAAGCAAGGGAGAACAGTGTGGACACAGTAGGGTTTCATCAGAATGTCATACATGCAGAATATGGGATATGCGGTTCGCACTTTTCTTATGTTCGGCCGTAGAATGGGAGTGCAGACTGCACATTTTCATGTGCGGACACACTTCTGACAAGTTTAGAGGCTCAGATGCCTGGAAAAGTGCGGCCGCAGAATTCATCTACAGTTTGCGGAATTTTAAGTGTGGTTCGCACATCTGTTTTCTCAAGAGACAAATATCTGATAGACAGTGCGGACCTAAGGGCGGCCATTTTCAAAATTTTGCGGGTCCGCACAATAAAGTACGGCCGCAGAAGCATATGTCTGCTACCAGTTACCAAAATCAACCAACTGCGGACCACACAATTATAAGTGCGGCCGCAGATTTCAAACAATTAATGAGCGATCTATGTTTTTACTTAGATTTTGCAAATACTTGTTCAAATCTATATGGCAACATGGTATACACATAAAATTTAACTAACCCAACCCATTCTAGCATGTATTAACAACTACCCATCACCGATCTACCCCACATGGACACATGGATGAACTAAAATAACAGATGGCCTAAAAGAGAGCAAAACAATGCAAAACTCAAATCACACAAAAGATTAACATAAAGTGAAGCATACCAGATGATGTGAGTGTGCAAGATCTTATAAGTGCAAATGGGTGTGTGTTTGACAGTGAAAGGGTCCTTAGATAAGCTCTAGAGCAACAGTGAATCTCAGGAGAGTAAAAAGTGTAAAATGAGTCCAAAATTCCTATTTATACTTAGAGTGAAGGAAAGGGGAAAAGACCGAGTGTGGCCTCACAAATCCAAGTGTGGTCCGCACTCCTTCACCTTGGTATCATTTGTGTTGTCTGCATAATTTTGAGTGCGGTCGTACAATTCCTCTTGCGGCCGTAGAATAGCCCCGCACTGAAACTCTTAAACTTCAGAGAGTTTGCAATTTAACACTTTGCCAAGCTTCCAGAAGTGCGGTCCATATGTAAAATATGCGGCCGCACAAGCTCATCTGTTGTGGCACACTTAATTTTACGGCGGCAAAATTAGAATGTGCGGTCCACATTTCCTTTAACACTTAGCCATTTTTATGTCCACCCTACTTGCATGTAACACTCAAACCTGTAGCACACTTCAAATCAAGTTAGAACAACAAACAACACCTAACTACAAAAGAAAAAGGAAAAGAACTTGGGTTGCCTCCCAAGAATACAAAAGAAAAAGGAAAAGAACTTGGGTTGCCTCCCAAGAAGTGCCTGATTTAACATTGCGGCACGACGCAATGTCAAAGCATCTTCAGGTAAAGTAAATGACCGCCACCACGTGGCTATCTACAACCTTGCCCAAGTAGTGCTTCACCTGGTGACCATTGACTCAGAACACTTCATTGTTCTTGTTCTTCAAATCCAATGCACCGAAACGTGTCACACCAGCAATTTCAAATTGACCATTCCACTTGAATTTTAGCTTCCCGAGAAACATCCTCAATCTTGAGTTAAACAACAATACAAGATCACCCACTTTGAACTCTTTGTTCCAAATATATTTGTCATGAAGATATTTCATCTTTTCTTTGTATAAGGACGAACTCTCATATGCATGGTACCGGAACTCATCCAATGCATTCAAGTGTGCAACCCGCAAGTTAACGGCTATATCCCAAGCAAGATTCAATTTCTTTAAAGCCCACATTGCCTTGTGATCTAGTTCCATCGGAAGATGACAAGATTTCCCGAATACTAACTGGTATGGAGACATTCCGATAGGTGTTTTGTAAGTCGTTCGATAAGCCCATAAAGCATCATCAAGCTTCTTGGACCAATCTGTCCAATTAGCATTTACCATTTTAGACAAGATACTCTTTATCTCCCGGTTGGAGACTTCCACTTGCCCACTAGCTTGTGGATGATAGGGAGTCGTGATCTTGTGAGTAACACCATACTTGCTAAGTAAAGTGTCAAAAGCCTTGTTGCAAAAGTGTGACCCCCATCGCTTATTATTGCACGTGGATTACCAAATCTTGTAAAAATATTCTTCTTCAAGAAAGCCACTACACTTCTCGCCTCATTGTTGGGTAAGGCGATGGCCTCAACCCATTTGGACACATAATCCACCATGACCAAGATGTAAGTGTTTCCACAAGTACTCACAAAAGGGCCCATAAAGTCAATGCCCCAAACATCAAAAATATCAATCTCCAAGATGGTTGTGAGAGGCATCTCATTTTTCTTTGAAATTCTACTGGCCCGTTGACATTCATCACATGTTTTCACTAAGTCACTTGCATCCTTATAAAGAGTAGGCCAATAGAAACCATAACTAAGAACTTTGGCCGCCGTTCTTTCTCCACCATGAAGACCACCATATGGCGAAGAATAACAAGCACCAAGAATATCACCTTGCTCTTCATCCGGTACACACCTTCTAATCACCCCATCTGTACAAATCCCGAAAAGGTATGGTTCATCCCAATAATAGTCTTGAAAATCTCTCTGGAGCTTATTCCTTTGGTTTGAAGAGAACTCATCCAGAATGATTCCACTCACAAGAAAATTTGCCAAGTTTTCAAACCACGACACCTCTTTTACTGAAATTGCCAAAGGTTGCTCATCGGGGAAGGAGTCATTGATTTCAAGGCCATCATGTGGCCTCCCCTCCTCCTCCAAACGAGACAAGTGGTCCTTCACTTGGTTTTCACTACCTTTCCTATCTCGAATATCAATATCAAATTCTTGTAACAAGAGCACCCATCTCATTAACTGGGCTTTAGAATCTTTTTTCTCATAAGATAGCGAAGCGCCGCATGATCCGTGTGGACAATAACTTTGGCACCCATTAAGTACAGGCACAACTTCTCAATTACAAACAAAATAGCAAGGAGATCTTTTTCCGTAACGGTATAATTGGCTTGGGCACTATTCATGGCCTTAATAGCATAGTAAACCAGATGAAATACTTTGTTAATACGTTTCCCCAAAACAGCCTCAACCGCTAGGTCACTTGTATCACACATGAGTTCAAAAGGCAAACTCCAATTTGAAGCGGTAATGATAGGAGTAGTTGTCAACTTGAGCTTCAATAGTTCAAAAGCCCTCATACAATCATCATTGAAATGGAACTTGACATCCTTCTCAAGGAGCTTACACAACGGGTTCACCACTTTAGAGAAATCTTTAATACAACATCGATAGAAACCCGCATGGCCTAGAAAACTCTGCACACCCTTCACCGAAGTTGGGGGTGGAAGCATAGAAATCACCTCAATCTTCACCTTGTCAACTTCATTTCCATCCTTTGAGATTTTATGGCCAAGGACAATACCTTCCTCAACCATGAAATGATAATTCTCCCAATTGAGCACCAAGTTGGTCTCTTCACATCTAACCAAAACTTTGTCCAAATTTGCAAGACAATCATCAAAAGAATCCCCAACCACCGAGAAGTCATCCATGAAAACTTTAAGGTAGTCTTCCACCATGTCCGTAAAAATTGCCATCATACACTATTGAAAAGTCGTCGGTGCATTGCACAAACCAAATGGCATCCTCTTGAAAGCAAAAGTACAATAGGGATATGTAAAGGTTGTTTTCTCTTGATCTTCCGGAGCAATGAGAATTTGGTTGTAGTCCGAGTACCCATCAAGAAAACAATAGAAAGCACGGCCTGCCAATCTATCTAGCATTTGATCTAAGAAAGTAAGTGGAAAGTGATCCTACCTTATAACTTTGTTGAGCTTGCGATAATCCATACAAACCCTCCAACCGGTCACTGTTCTTGTAGGAATCAACTCATTCTTATCATTGGTAACCACTGTCATGCCCCCCTTCTTTGGGACACATTGAACCGGAGAAGTCCATGAACTATCGGAGATGGGGTAGACAACCCCGGCATCCAACCACTTTATAATCTCCTTCTTGACAACTTCCTGCATAGCCTCATTGAGTCTTCTTTAATGTTCAATGGACGGTTTAGCACCATCCTCCAACTTGATCTTATGCATGCAAAAGGCGGGGCTCATACCCCGAATATCCGCCAAATTCCACCCAATGGCCTTCTTCCTCTTTTGTAACACTGCCAATGTGGAATCAAGCTGCACGTTAGTCAAACAAGAGGAAAGAATAACCGGTAAAGTAGAACAAGGGCCAAGAAATGCATACCCGAAGGTGTGGAGGCAATGGCTTCAACTCCAAAGTAGGTGGCTCCTCAATAGAAGGCTTTATAGGAGGAGTCTTCTTATTCTCAATATCCAAAGATAATTTCTGGGGTGCATAGTTGTACGATCTCATTCCTTGCAAAGAATTCACACATTCCATGAAACCATCCATCTCGTCATCATCAAAATTGACCAAAACGGCTTCCAACATATCACCAACATTGATTGTAGCACTTGTATCATCAACAATAACATCAGTCACCAAATCCACAAAAGAACACACCTCATTGCTATTTGGTTGCCGCATAGACTTACACACATAGAGTACCACTTGTTCATCACCAACCCGAAAAGTGAGTTCTCCGGCTTCCACATCACAAAGAGCCTTACCCGTAGCAAGGAAAGGTCTCCAAAGAATGATAGGCACTTCATAATCAACTTCATAGTCTAGAATAACAAAGTCCGCTGGAAGAATGAACTTATCAACCCAGACCAAAACATCTTCAATCACACCCAACGGCCTCTTCATGGTACGATCGGCCATTTTCAACCTCATAGAAGTGGGTCTTGGTTACCCAATTCCCAAAGTTTTGAAAACCGAATAGGGCATCAAATTGATACTTGCCCCAAGATCACAAAGAGCTTTAGCAAACTCGGCACTCCCAATTGTACAAGGAATCATGAAAGCACCGGGATCCTCTAACTTAGAAGCCATGGAATGAACAATTGCACTCACTTGATGAGTGACTTTGATAGTTTCAAAATCCATTGACCACTTCTTTGTCACAAGGTCTTTCATAAACTTTGCATAACCGGACATTTGTTCCAAAGCTTCTACCAATGGCACATTGATTGAAAGACTCTTCATCATTTGAATGAACTTCTTGAATTGATTCTCACCATTTTTCTTGGCAAGTCTTTGAGGGTGAGGAGGTGGAGACCTAGGCAATGGTGCCCTATCCTTTTGCACTACCGGTTCCGGTATGTCAATGATGTATTTACTAGACGGGTTCACCTCCTCTTGAGTCTCTTCAACACTATCATCAATTTCAATACAAACCTCATCATTTGCTTGAACAACATTATTTGGAATCTCTTCTTCTTGTACCACTTGGTCATCGTCTACAAGTCGGCTTTCACTTGAGGTGGGTGCATTCCTGACTCTTCCACTTCTTGTGATAACCGCCATAGCATGCCCCATATTGTTACCACCCTTTGGGTTCACTACCATGTCACTTGCTAGTGCACCCTTAGGACGAGAATTTAGAGCTTGAAAGATTTGCCCCATTTGAACTTATAGATTACGGATTGATGTGTTGTGTGAGGCAAGTTGGGCATCCAAATCGGCATTCTTTTCCATCATTTGCTTAAACATGTTCTCAATACGAACCATCTCATTATTTGAAGAACTTGAACCATGGAAAGGATAAGGAGGTGGGTTGCTCGGTTGTTGATACATTAGGGGCCTTTGAAAACCCGACCCCAGGTTGCCTTGATTGTTTCCCCAACCACCTTGATTGTTGCCTCCCCAATTTCCTTGGTTGTTTCCACTCCAATTTCCTTGATTATTGTTATTATGCCAATTTTCTTGATTGTTAGAACTCCAATTGCCTTGGTTATTTTGTGGTCGCCATTGTTGTTGATTTGAGCCTTGAAAGTTATTTCTTTACCCTTGAAAATTGTTCACATATTGAACTTTCTCTTCTTGCTCATGATAGGAATCATCTTGATCAAAACCATCATCATCTTGCACATAATTCTACACTCGAGTTTGCATTTGTGGACCCTTGGTCCTCTTCTTGTTCACCAAAATATTAACTCCCTCCATGGCATGAACTTGCTTAGGATCTTGCACTTGATTAAAGTTGGTCCTTTGCTAGTTGAGTCATGGTTGTTGTCAATTCGGCAATGGCTTGCTCATGATCTTGCAACTCTTTGTGGAGGTGTATCATGTTGGGATCACCTTGTGGAATATTAGCTCGGGATTGCCAAGCCGATGACGTTTTCGCCATCTCATCAAGAATTTTGCACGCCTCTGCATACGGCGTTGTCATAAAGTTTCCACCGGCCAATTGATTGACCATACATTGGTTCATAGTATTGATACCACGGTAGAAAGTTTGTTGAATCATGTTATCGGTCATATCATTATTTGGGCACTCTTTCACCATTGTTTGATATCTCTCCCAAATCTCATGCAAGGATTCATTAGGCTCTTGCTTGAACGCCAATATCTCATCCCGAAGAGTAGCCATGTGCCCGTAAGAGAAAATCTTAGCAATAAACTTCGCCACCAACTCATCCCAAGTGTGTATTGAATGATTCGGCAAACTTTCCAACCAATCTAAAACTTTACCCCGTAGAGAGAAGGGAAAAAGCCTTAGCCTCAAAGCGTCCTCGGAAACATTAGTTTGCTTGCTCCCCCAACATGTATCCACAAAGCCCTTCAATTTCTTATAGGCATTTTAACTTGGCGCACCGGTGAAAAAGCCTCGTTGCTCAAGCAAAGTGAGCATCACATTGGTGATTTGAAAGTACCCGCCCTAACACGAGGGTGGACTATTGCACTAGCATAACCTTTGTTGGGAAATATTCGATGTTGTGCTGCTTGTGGTTGAGGTGGTGGAGGTGGGGGTGGTACGGGCACGTTGTCTTGTGGCACCCGGCCTCGCCGATTAGGTTGTGGCACTTGAGGTACCTCATCGAGTTGTTCCTCCTCGCCGTCCAAGTCCCCCAATGGCATATTTCTGAGCTCATTGTTCACCATGTTTGTACCTATGATTTCTTCAACAAGTTAGTAACACGGAAGGGAAAGAAGATATTCTAAAAATACACTCAAGTATATAGCTAACACCGTTAAAATTCCCCGGCAAAGGTGCCAAAAATTGATCCACGCCCAATCCACACTCAATAACGAGTAGAAATGGTCATTGGAAGAATAGTACCCAACAAGAGTCGGGGTTGATTTCCACATGAAGTTAAATATGGGTGTTAGGGTGTACACTTGATGAGCGTAGGTGAAATAGCTCAATTACACTTCCAAACAACGGGGTTTTGTTATCTACTTCTAAAATTGACACTAGCAATGATCAACTAAGGAAAAGAGACTAGAAAACGAGTAATTATTTTTGTTATTTTTATCAAATAGGTAAAATGCCTAGGGATGTAACCTTCACCTAGGTGTTAGCCTAATGGATAAATTATGTTAATGCTTGTTTTAGTGGTCATGGTATATTATAACTCTCAACTCTAAATTACCCACTTAATACCTCTCGGTTATAGAGCGATTTTGCCCAGATTGGCTTTTTCAAGCCCAATCGGCTATCAATTCAAATAAATGATATGAGCGGGTTTTCTCTATCTCTAGTTCAAACCCTTTAATTAGGCTAACCAAAACCTTAACTAGCCTAATTTTTTGTTAGCCAAGTTTTCCTAGACTAAGTCTCTCTTTCTCAAGTAAGAACCAAGTGAAAAAGGTATGAATCAATGTTTGCAACCATTAATTTTATAAATAATGCATCAACAAGGCTAAATAATAAATACCCAATCATAAACAAGCATTAGATTAATTATCCTTAAGGTTTACACTCTAGGGTTGGGTTACAACCCTAGAAAAAATTTAGCTACTCATAATAAATTGAAGAAAACAAAGAAGAAGAACTAATTAAAGCCATAATACAAGATTAAATTGATAAAACTAATGTGTTTTCACACAAAATGGTCACAAATTACCAAAAGTAGTAAACTATAACGGCTACAGCACAAAACACTATAAACCTTGCCCTAAAAATGTGTTTTCCGTCTATTTATAGTGGCCCAAAATTCGCTGACAAAAATGACATTCAGGAGGTTCTGCGGCTGCACAATTCCAAGTGTGGTCCGCACTTTTCTTATTCTGCAGGTAGAGGATTTCTGTAGCCACACAATTTGGTCTGCGGCTGCACTTCAGCTTTTGCGGCTGCACTTTTCCTTCTGCGGTCCGCACTTTCTCCTGCAGCTGCAGAATTACTTTTGCGGACCGCACTTTTGGCCTGATGCATTCCTTCTTGCCTTATGAGCTGGAACACTCCTTTTTGAGTTAGATTCCTTCGTTGAGGTCCGATTCTCCAACATTCCTATAATTTACACAATTTTATTAGTTTTGAGAACAAAAATCAACAGTTTCGGACTAAAACTAAAGCAAGAAGGTATTAATAATTGGTTAAAAATCACACTTATTGCGGAGGAGAGGAAAAAAATAGAGAAGAAAGAAGAAAGAAGAAAAAACGGGTAGGGGCTTTATAAAAAGAGGTTTGCGATTTATTCGGTCGCAAATCTCTTGACCAGTCAAACCTAAATTTTTTAGCATTTCCGACCAAATCGCCGGAAAATTTATTTTAATTTTTAAATTTTTGCGACCGATTCGGTCGGAATCCTCGAATTATATTTTCTCGACATTTTCCGCGTAATTGATCGACGGAAATGGTCCAAATTTGGAGGCAAAAATTATTAAATAAATGAAAATATAATTTTATTTATATTTCCGACCGAAGCGGTCAGAAATTCCGATTGCCTTATTTCGGTAAGAATTTTTCAGTCGAAAAATAGCTTTTGTTTAGTAGTGTATGTTTTTGTGTCACGGCCCCAAAATCCCACCTGAGGTAGTCGTGATGGTACATAGTCTCTAAGACAAGGTAAGCCTAACATACAAGAGAATTCGACAGAAATAATGACTAAGAAAATTAAATAAAGCTGATAAGTCTCATGATAGCATCAATACCGAATAACAATCACAATATTCCCAAAATCGGGTGAAACTGAGTCATAAGCTCTAACAGAAATACACTTAGAGTCTCTAAATACAATACTGTTTTGAACTGGAAATATACAGTAATACAGCCGAAAGCAGACCTGCGAGCGTCAAGCAGGTATACCTTGAAGTCTCCAAAGTAATTGATCAAATCACTGGCGTCCGGCACGAACAGATGTACCTGGATCTGCACAAAAATATGCAAAAGCATAGCATGAGTACACTACAACTATACCTAGTAAGTATCAAGCCTAACCTCGGTAGAGTAGTGACGAGGCTAGGTCGATGCCAGCTAGATAAAAGAAACCTGAACAGAATATGATATAATCCAAAAACGGAAGCATGAAGTAAATGACAACAAAGCAGTACAATGAGGTGAGACTAACAACGGATAATAAAGCAATAAAGGACAACAAGAATGAGCATATGATAAGAACAACAAATAATCCAATTCAGTCAAATACAAGTAAAACAAATTAAAGAGTAACAACAGCCGTTAAATCAACAAGCCTTTTCAACATAGAGTATACAACAAGAATCACAACTGAGGCACCACACCTCATATCCACATTTCACAATTTACAATCACAATCTTCCTTATATCGCTATGTGAGCCTTGCATTTAGTTTTAAAATGTTTTTTTTTCGAAAAAGCTACACGCGCTTTAGTCCCCTTATCTCACTGTGTGGCTTCAAGTAATTCCCTTACTAGCGACACACGTATAAATCCCATCTTATCTCGCTGCATGCACATCAACCCCTACCCTTATATCGCTGCATGTGCATCATATCACAACACAATAATCAACTCGCACCACACGTGCACATATGTCACAACATTGCCAAATTCAACAATACTGGTGATACCACAACATATAATATAGCCCAAGGCTCAATCACAATGTGTACAATAATCTCAATAGCAACAAAAGGGATGAGAAACAACTCAACAAGGAAAGGTATCCCAACCAAAAAATGAGTTCAATCCAATTCGAAACACGTCCGAAACACACCCGAGCCTTCGGGGCTCCAAACCAAATATTCACACACATTTAAAAATATCATATGAACTCGCTCGCGTGATCAAAACACAAAAATAACACCTACAATCATGAATCGGACATCAAAATGTGTGAATTTCAAAGGAAAACTCAAGAACCTCTAGAATTGCAACCAAGCGTCCGAATCCTATCAAACCAACTCCAAATTACACCAAATTTTGCAGACTTCCAAATAGTAAAAAGAGCCTATTCCAATTCCCAAAACCAAATTCTGAACCTGATAGCCACAAGTCAACCTACGGTCAAACCTAGGAAAACTTCTAAACCTCAAATTGTCAACTTTCAGCAAAACAAGTCAAATTAACCTAGGGATCCCCGAATTCAAATTCCGGGCATACGCCTAAGTTCAAAATAACGATATGAACCTATCAGAGCCATCAAAATACCGTTTCGGGGTTATTTTCATAAAAGTCAAACTTCGGTCAACATTTCCAACTTAACCTTCTAAACCAAGAACCAAAGGCTCCAAATCAACCCAAAACCTTCCCGGAACGAAATTAACAACCCTGCAAGTCGTAAAACCACAAATACACATGTGTGAAGCATCAAAAGGGGAAATGGGGCTCAAGTACACAAAATGACTAGTCGGGTCGTTATATTCTCCCCCTCTTAAAACAAATGTTTGTCCTCAAACGTGCATAGAGACATACCTGAAGTACTAAAAAGGTAAGGATAACATCTCCACATGTCGTGCTCGGTCTCCCAGGTCACCTCCTCGACCGCATGACCCCTCCATTAAACCTCTACTAAAGCAGTGCTCTTTGACCTCAACTTCCGGACCTGCCTATCCAAGATAGCCACTGGCTCCTCATCGTAAGTTAAATCCTTGTCCAATCGAATTGAGCTGAAATATAATACTTGTGATGGATCACCATAATACTTATGGATCATGGAAACATGGAACACCAGGTGAACTGCCAATAAGCTAGGTGGCAATGCAAGTCTGTAGGCCACCTTGCCAACTCTCTTAAGGATCTCAAAAGGACCAATATACCTAGGTCTCAACTTGCCCTTCTTCCCGAACCTCATCACACTCTTGATGGGTAAAACCCGAAGCAAAACCTTCTCTCCCACCATAAATGCTACATCACGAGCCCTCCGATCATCATAACTCTTCTGTTTAGACTGAGTTGTATGAAGCCGATCCTGAATCAACTTGACTTTCTCCAAGGCATCCCAAACCAAATCAGTGCCCAACAACCTAGCCTATCCCGTCTCAAACCAACCAACTGGAGAACGACATTGTCTCCCATATAAGGCCTCGTATAAGGAGTCATTTAAATACTCAATTGGTAACTGTTGTTATAGGAAAACTCTACAAACGGTAGAAACGGATCCTATGAACCCCTGAAATCCATAACACAGGCATGTAGCATATCCTCCAAGATCTGAATGGTGCGCTCGGACTACCCGTCCGTCTAGGGGTGAAATGTTGGACTCAACTTGTCACGTCCCAAACTCAGGGAGCGCGACCGGCGCTCAACCGAGAGAACCCGGCCGAGCAAGCCTATTAGACTTACTTCTACCCAAACTCATCCATGAATAAAGAGGAGATGTACTCCATTAATCAATCACTGAAAAGATTTTATTAACAACTTCCTTTTCATTCCCATTAGTAGCTTCATTCATAATTTTCAAAACATTACGAGTTTATAGAATTAATGAAAAAAATCCAAGTACCAATATTTCTAGTTCAATTCCCAACATCAACCATAACTCACAACCTGTCTACGGAGCCTCTAAATACAATAGAAGAGTAATATGAAAATGCCGGCAACAAGGCCCCGGCTATACCTCAAAATACTGTACATGAGAAACAAAAGATACATGACCCCGAAATGAAGTTGGGCTCACCAAATCAGCTGAATAGAGTGTACTGCTATCACTGATCAATGCCGCCTGCTGAAGAACCACCTGCATCCATTAAAGATGCAGCGCCCCCGGAAAAAGGGACGTTAGTACTGTCGAATAGCACTAGTATGTATGGCTAAAAATCCTCTTTCAAAATAGAATGCCCATATAAGAAAAGGCAACACACAGGAACAGCAAGTCACAATCAATAATATCCAAACGTCTAGTTAAAACATAAGAATTCTCAAAATACAAACTTCATATATAATTTTGGTTGGGAGATCATTAGCACCAATATACCACTGTCTTTGTTAGCACGGAGTCCGATCACGCCCGATCGGCTAGGCCATCTCCCCACGAACAATGTGGTTGGACATGTGATGCGAAAGAAAGTTGTTACCAAGAGTAGTACCACCATATGCGCAATATGGCGTCTGATCTCCACCCGATCAGCTAGGCCGCCTTCCCACATATGCCGTGCGGGTTGACTTTTCCAATCCACAAAGGTTCTAGTTTCATCCCAATTAAGGGGAATAATATCACAATCCACCCCTACACCGTCACGTGTAGTTTCAGATGTGGGCCTTATGACCCACCCTTCCTCGGTATTGCTAATGATGCTCCCAAAAATAGTTTTGATTTGATTTGCAAACAGAAATATCATAAATACAATTGTAATCACCTCAACATCTTTCACATTGTATGAATTCTCATTAGTATTTCTAGTCATTCACAACGATGATATTTCCTTGGCTCATTAGGCCATTCACAAGATTCTTTATTCCTGGCACAATGGCCGTATTTCATATTCCACACTTTCACCTCTTTCAATTTCAAAGATCACCATCAAGTATCAACATATAGGATATTTTAAAAATCATATACTTCAAATCCATTTGAAATGGAAACTTCAAACACAAATGGTTTCTTCCCAAAGAATGAAGCATACCAACCAACAATAGAAACACACATGAAAAATCATAAACAGTCAATACACCATTTACTCTTGCAATACTCTCCCCCCAGAAATGACAATGTACAATTTCAACACATGAGTATATAGAACTCGAATCACCCTGGATATATTTATAAATCAAAGCATTAGTTAAAGCAACCACTAATGGGCATGAATTTAGTACAAAAGCTTTTAGACAATTCTATCTTTCATTGAAACACGACTCAAAGCCATAACATTTTAATACGTAACCCACACTTTGAAACTTACTGAAACATTATGGAATTCAATTCCAAGAGAGAAAGTTTAGCCAACATACCTCAATTGCGCTTCTATAGACTCTACAATTTTTCGGAACCCTTAGCAACCTCAATCTATTTTAGCAATATACAAATTGAACCCAAAATTAGGAAAACGTTCATGGTTCTAGTTCACTTCTTATTTTTCCCACACTCTTTATCACATGCATGCAAAATAAACAACTTTCACACCCATGGACCATCTTATTAATACCCCATTATAGCTATATTTGAAATTAAGAGCTAGGGTGATGAAGTCTTACCTTTTTGGATGAAGAATTTGGTACTCTACTTGAATATTTCCAAGCTTTGAGTGATGGTTGAAGATTAATTGGTGGGAATTAGGCCCTCCCTCTAGAACCCTCTCTCTCTCACACTAGAAATATGATAAATGAGCTTCAAAATGGGCTAAATGGGTGTTTTAACGGAATGGGGGTCGGGTTTTAAATTAAGAAAAAATGGGTGCCCGACACAGGTCTGCGGTCGCATATGCGACCGCATAATGGTTATGCGGTCCGCAAAGTGACCGCAGAAATGGCCCTCAGGGGCCTGAACTTACGGCCCAGGTATGCGACCAGTATGCGGTCCGCATACTCGTTATGCGGTCGCATAATGCACCGCAGAACTACCTCCGCAAAAACTCAAGAGGGATTATGCGATCGATATGCAGTCCGCATATCGATTATGCGGTCGCATAATCGACCGCAAAACTGACCTCAAGTTGGCCAAACTTACTGCTTCACTCTATGGCCATTATGCGGTCCGCAGAGTGATTATGCGGTCGTATAATAGGTTGCAGAAATGCGTTCTTCTGCGAAACATTTTCCTCTCAGTCCGTAGGGTACTGTTCAATCCAAAAAGTCCGAACCTACTAATATAATACAGGGATCTATCTCGGCACCATGAAACCCCGAGTTTTTAGTTTAAATTTTTACGGGTCCTTACACAACTGAACTCGTGTCCTAACTCACGATGCACAGCTCTCCAAAAATATGATGTGAACTGTGTGCCTAGTTCGGAGATAATGGACACCGACACACCATGATGGTGAACAATCTCACGGATATAGATCTGGGGCAGCTGCTCTGAAGAATAGGTAGTCACAACCGGAATGAAGTGCAGAGACTTGGTCAATCTATCCACAATAACCCACATTGCGTCAAATTTCTTCAAAGTCCATGGAAGCCCAACAACTAAATCTATGGTAACATGCTCCCACTTCACTCGGGAATCTCAAGTATCTGAAGCAAACTGCTCGGCCTCTGATGCTCGTACTTCACCTGCTGACAGTTCAAGAACCGAGCCATACTATATCTTTCATCATTCTTCTCCACCAATAACGCTGCCTCAAATCCTGATACATCTTGGCAACACTCGGATGAATGGAATACTGCGAACTGTGGGCCTCCTCAAGGATCAACTCACGCAACCCATCTACATTGGACGCACATATCCGGCCCTGCATCCGAAACACCTAGTCATCTCCAATAGAAACCTCATTGGCATCGCCGTGCTGCACTGTGTCCTTAAGGACAAGCAAATAAGGGTCGTCATACTAACATGCTCTGATGCGCTCATACAAAGAAGATTGAGAAACTACGCAAGCAAGAACCCGGCTAGGCTCCGAAACATCCCGCCTCACAAACTGATTGGCCAAAGCCTGAACGTCCATGGCTAGTGGCCTCTCTGCTGCTAGTAAATATGCCAAATTGTCCATACTCTCAGCCTTTCTACTCAAGGCATCGACCACCACATTGGCCTTTTCGGATGATATAGTATGGTGATATCATAGTCTTTCAGCAACTGTAACCATCTCCACTACCGCAAATTAAGGTCCTTCTTCTTAAACAGATGCTGGAGACTCCGATGGTCGGTATAAACCTCACATGGAGCACCATACAGATAGTGCCTCCAATCTTCAATGCGTGAACAATAGCTACCAATTCTAAGTCATGAACAGGGTAATTCTTCTCATGAATCTTCAACTACCGAGATGCGTAGGCAATCACCCTACCATCTTGCATCAATATCGTGCCAAGCCCAATACGTGATGCATCACAATATATAGTGTAAGACCCCAAACTTGTAGGCAACACCAACACTGGGGTCGTAGTCAATGCAGTCTTGAGCTTTGAAAGCTCACCTCACACTCGTTGGAAAATCTTAAAGGAGCATCTTTCTGGGTCAATCTAGTCAAAGGTGCAGCAATGGATGAGAAACCCTCTACGAAACCGATAATATCCGGTCCACCAAGGAAACTCCAAATCTCAGTAGCTGAAGACAGTCTAGGCCAACTCTTAACTGCCTCAATCTTCTTCGGATTTACCTTGATCCCCTCACTAGACACCACATGACCCAAAAATGCCACTAAAGCAAGCCAGAACTCATATTTGGAGAATTTTGTATATAAATTCTTATCCCTCAAGGTCTAGACCATGATTCTCAAGTGCTGCTCATGATCCTCCAGGCTGCGAGAATATACTAAGATGTCAATAAACATGATGACGAAAGAATCAAGATACGGCCGAAATACAGTGTTCATCGGGTGCATAAATGTTGTTGGGGTGTTGGTCAGCCCAAATGATATCACTAGAAACTCGTAGTGACCATGCCGAGTCCTGAAAGCAATCTTTGGGATATCCGGATCCCGAATCTTCAGCTGATGATACCAAGACCTCAAATCAATCTTCGAAAACACTCTAGCACCTTGAAGCTGATCAAACAAGTCATCAATGCTCAGTAATGGGTACCTGCTCTTCACTGTAACTTTGTTCAACTGTCTATAATCAATACACATCCGCATATAACAATCCTTCTTCTTCACAAATAGAACCGGAGCACCCCAAGGTGAAACACTCGGCCGGATGAAACCCTTATCAAGCAACTCCAGAAGTTGTTCATTTAACTCCTTCAACTCCATTGGTGCCATACAATATGGTGGAATAGAAATAGGCTGAGTGCCCGGTACTAGGTCAATACCAAAATCGATATCCCTATCGGGCGGCATGACCGGTAGGTCTACTAGGAATACATCGGAGAAATCTCTCACTATCGGAACTGACTCAACAGTAGGAGTACCAGCACTAATGTCCCTCACAAAGGCTAGATATGCTTTACACCCCTTCTCAACCATCCATTATGCCTTTAGAAAGGACACAACTCTGCTAGTAATATAATCCAGTGTACCCCTCCACTCCAACAGCGGCAAACCTGGCATAGCCAATGTCACGGTTTTGGCGTGACAGTCTAGAATAGCGTGATATGGTGACAGCCAATCCATGCCCAAGATCACGTCAAAGTAAACCATACCAAGTAGCAATAGATCAACTCCGATTTCATAACCACCAATAGTGACTAAACACGACCGATAAACACAATCCACAATAATAGAATCTCCCACAAACGTGGACACATATATGGGAGCACTCAAAGAATCACTGATATATCCAAATACGGAGCAAAGTAAGATGACACATATGAATAAGTGAAATCCAGATCAAATAAGACTGATGCATCCCTATGACAGACTGGAACAATACCTGTGATAACAGAATCCGATGCAACCGCATGAATTAGCGACTAAGTCTAAATGCATGAGAATAACTCAACAATAGAAGAAACAAAATGTAACAACTATTACAAATAAATGCACATAAGAGTAACTTGATGATGGAAACTAGAACATGCAATGACAAGTTCAATTAAAGCATGTGAGAATATAATTAACAACGAAAAATATAACAAATAATAATAACTTCAATTAGGTGTTTATATGAAATCTAAGGGTCTAAGCCGGTCAAATACCACATATAAGCCCGTGTACACACTCGTCACCTCATGTACACGTCTTTCACATAATTCGAATAGTTCAAACAATCCAAATCCTAAGGGGTAGTTCCCACACATAAAGTTAGACAAGATACTTACCTCAACTAGGCCAAATCAACACTCAAAATAGTTTTTCCCTTATAATTCGCCTTCGCACGGCTCAAATCTAACCAAAAATGACTTAATATCATCAAACAATGCAAGAGAAACCAATTTTAATCAATAAAGCTATGATCTTTACAAAATTCTCCAAAAGTCAACCCCGGGCCCGCCCAGTCAAAACCTGAGTCCAAGGGTAGATCTTGACTACCCATAACCCCACGAGTCTATATAAGTATTTTATTTTCAAATCCGAGTCCAATTTGACTCTCAAATCCCAAATTTTTATTTTTCAAAACTTAGATAAAAGTCCCCACAATTTCTCTTTGATTCTCATAAATTTGATGTTAAATCTCATATATAATCATGAAATATAGTTGGAAATTGATCAAATCTACTTACCCAATTATTGTAGGTGAAAATTTCCTCTCCAAATCGCCTCCTACCAAGCCTAGGGTTCTAAAATGAGATGAAATCCCGTCTTTCCAGCCCTTTGTTCAGTTGCAGATGTCGCAATTGCGACACTGAGTTCGCAATTGCGAAGAAAGTCTCGCAATTGCGGCTCCTGACAGCCTAAGAGGAAGTCGCAAATGCGACACTGGCTTCACAATTGCGAAGCCTGCTCCTATCGCAAATGCGAAACTAACCAGACTAGCCCACACTTCGCAATTGCGATACCTGCTCCCCTACTGCTCACTTCGCAATTGTGAGGCTGGTGCTTGCGATTGCGATAACTACAGCACCGACAACCCAAAAATGAATTCACTCCAATCTGAAACACGTCTGAAACTCACTCGAGCCCTCGAGGCTACAAACCAAATATCCACACAAGTCTAAAAACATCATATGAACTCGCTCACGCAATCAAAATACCAAAATAACACCTAGAACCATGAATCGGACATCAAAACGCATGAATTTCAAAAGAATACTCAAGAACCTCTAGAATGACAACCAAGCGTCTGAATCCTATCAAACTAACTCCAAATGACACCAAATTTTGCAGACAAGTTTCAAATAGCAAAAAGGACATATTCCAAGTCCCAAAACCAAATTCCGAACCCCGATAGTCACAAAGTCAACCCACGATCAAACTTAGAGAAACTTCTAAACCTCAAAAGGCCAACTTTCGGTAAAACAAGTCAAATCAACCTAGGGACCTCCGAATTCAAATTCAAGGCATACGCCCAAGTCCAAAATCACGATACGAACCTATCAGAGTCATCAAAATACTGTTCCGAGGTCGTTTTCACAAAAGTCAAACTTTGGTCAACATTTCCAACTTAAGTTTCTAAACCAAGAACCAAAGGGTCCAAATCAACCCAAAACCTTCCCGAAACAAAAATAACCAACCCAAAACGACCGATCGGATCGTTACATTTTTCTTTGTAGTTTACAAATTGATTATTTTTTCCTTTATCGCATAGAAGATGAAGAGAGAATAAAAATTAGGGTTAACAATTAAAAAAATCCATTTTTAGGGTTTGTTTTTTTTTTACTTATTAGCTGACTTTAGTATTTTTTGGTATTAAATTAAGAACTTGTTTAGCAGTTTTAATTTTAATTTGGAGAGGTTTTCTATGCTTATGCCCCCCTCCCCCCCCCTCCCCATTTTGAACTCCAAGAATGTTTTGACTCTAACACACTGTGCTGGAGTTTCACATATAAAAGCTTCGAAGTCCAGCACGTTATGCTAGAATTTTTCGTGTTTTAGCTTCAGATATTTTTGTTCAAATTTATTTTCTGTACTAAAAAAGCACTTAAGTTTGAATAGTTTTAATACAATGATGAATTCTTGATTAGCAGTCTGAAAAGTGACTATTTGTCCATCTTTTCCATCGTTTTCTATAATCATTAAACATTTTCTTTTGATAGGTAGATAGAGGGTGTGTTTGGTATGAACTTGAAAATATTTTTTTTGGAAAATGAGTGATTTTATCACATATTTCCCATGTTTGGTTGATGAGTGGACTGTTTTTTTCTGAAAAATATTTTTTTAGAAAATATATAATTTAGACAAACACTATGGGATGGGAATGGAGGTGGGGGGGACCGAGGGGGTGGGATGGGGGAGGGGGTGCAGGCAGGGAGTTGGGTGGGGTGTGGGGTGGGAGGCGGGAAGGGGGTGGGTGGGTGGGGGTTTCGGGGTGGGATGGGTGAGGTGGTATGTGGGGGTGGGGTATAGGGTGTGACATACCCCCTATGAAAAAGGGGGTATGGGGTGTGACATACCCCCCTTGAAAAAGAGTTTTGAAAAATGTTCCTCTACCAATTGAAGAAAAATATTTTTCCAAATATTTAAACCAACCAAACATGGAAAAATTGAAATATATTCCTTCCTACCAAACGTGCCATAATTTTGTTACCCAAGATTAAACCAGAATATAGTAATTTAGGGATGAGATTTGGTTGGAAAAAATTTGGAATTCAAGATACGTAAGCACCTCATAGACGTCAGCAACACCCTTCAATATAAGAGTCATTAGCAGATCTTAAGTGATGACATCGCACACTGAAGAGGCAAGTTTTAAGCTGTTCTATTACTTGAAACTTGACTGATATTTCCCTAGTACTGTACTATATATTTTATTACATCGTTTGAAAAAAATTCAACAAGAAAGAAAGAACAAAAGGATTAAAAAAGGGCGACCCATGTGCTGGGTACATTTGAGCTGAGTTCATTAAGGGTGTTTTGCAGTAAATTCTTAAGGAACTTTCTATAGAAAACAGCGATAAAATATCAACCGTGTACAGTAAACTGACTAAATCATCTTTCTTTATTGTCCTATCATAAGAAAAGGGTTTACAAATAAGCATAATGGGATTCCTATGATTCCATTTACTGCCGGCAATTGATCAGAAAGTAAACAGAGCCCTTCAGGGCCGTCAACTGTTTGAGTTAAAATCTAAAGTCTTGATGTTTGGTACGTCTAGTACAGAGCTTATTGCAAAGTATTTGAATTCTCAATTCTGCTATCCTGAATGGAAATTTGTTGTGGACATTGGTTTAGAAGGCCGGGTGGAGTATAGCATCCACCATTATGATTCGCTAAAGTTGCGGTAGGATTCACCCAAACGTCTGATCTAGGTAGCTTAGATGACTGACACTGCATACTACTCTGTCCTCCAAAGTAAACACCATAATGGTTCCTGAATGTTGCTGCCGGTTTCACCAACACATTTGATTTTGGGTCTTCCGAAGACTGGCATTGTTGTTGCATGGCACTGTCTGCCATTTCCGATCTTCCATCCTCAGCTATTGTTAGAGTTTTCTTTTGCCTTCGCTTGCGCTTCCTCCATCTTGATCTGTGGATCTTCTTGGGAGCAACTTCAGAGCCTAAGACGTCACTGCTCTCCTGGTGTCATGTCATGCATTTTCAAAACCAATAAGATTCCACTCAAGCATTAAGCCAACTAAGCAAGGTACTAGGTAACTCTAACTCTGTACACCAAAGCTTGGATAGATGAAAAGAAATCACCTAGCATTTATTCAAATCCATATAATGTACATGTTTACACTACAATTTAGCAAGTCATTTTCCCCTCCATCCCTCTTGGGACACATGCAAAGGAAAGGCACTGATTTCTAATCTTTTTTTTTTTCTCTCTCCTTTTTTATAAGTAAGATATTTATTCATATCAAATCACAAAGTGGCGCTGGTTGTATATGAAAAAAAAAAAAGGCTAGAAAGGATCACTCTCCCTTTTAGCTATGCGTGGAGCTAAGTAAATCCATCATAGCATGTATATCATTTATGGGCTCAAGGCTTTAAATTACACCAAAGCTGATAATTGTAAACATATGTATTTCCAGCAGTGTAAAGCCCTAAATCTACCTTCATTGTGTTTCATGTTCCTTTCTTTCCATACTGCCCAAACACAAGCTGGAACTTTGTTCTGGGTGTCTAACCTCTCTTTGGTGCTTTCTTGTTCCAGATTAATAGGGTGTCTTTTGGTGTATCAGAAGAGCTTCATGCATAGCAATCTAAGCAAAACATGCCCTTTCAAGATATGCGTTGTTCTTTCAAAGAATTTGCCAAGACCACTGTGTGACATTACTGCCAGGTTAGAGAGTCTAATATAGCAAGCCTCAGAAGTAAAGGTTCTCCTTTTGTCAGATCTCATCTCATATGGCTAAGTAGTGAGCTTCTTCTTCTCAAATTTTCTGATCAGATGCACCTTACTATCAACTTCCTAATTCTGGTAATTTTTCTTGAACCTGATGTCCTAAAAATCAGTTGAATAGATTAAAGCTACGGTTGCCTCAGAGAGGCAAAACTTCACTCTTTAGGATGATGAGTGCCAACATGCATCTTGCTGAGAAAATTGATGGAAATTTATGAGGATGAAGGGTCTTGACATAAAATTTAATTGGCCAGGAGAAAGCATATGACGAAGTGCCAAAAAGAATTTTGAGCGATGTTGGAAAAAAAATCACATTATGTAAATGTGATAAAAGACATGCATGAAATACCTGTCACAAGTGTGAGCACAATGGTAGGACATACAAAAGTGTGTTCATAAACAAGAGTTTACACCAGGATCTGCATTGAACCCGTATTTGTTAATTATAGGTGAGCTAACAAATAGTATGCAAGATGACGTCCCATGACATATGATATTGCAGACGATTGTAATAATTAATGAAGCTAGCTAAAGTGTGAACCAAAAGCTTGCACCTTATAGAAGCACTCTAAAGATAGGACCTAGTGTATAAATACCTTTGCTTAGGATGTAAGAAATACACAGAAATACAAGAAGCATTTTCTTCTTCTTAAAATCTACATGGTATCAGAGTCATTGGTGTCTTTTTTAGGTGAGTTATCTCCCTCGCAGCACTAGGGTTCCGTTTCTACCAAAGAGGTGAGCTTTTTCTCTCTTGGTGGCTGTCTGCAACACAAATTCCTTCCGGTTCCATCGAGACAGATTTGGTTTCCGGCGAGACAAATCATTTTTGAGCAATTTTCTTCAGATTTCCTTCTGAGTGGACAGAAAATATGGAGACATTTAAGGAGACGGTTTCAGGAGAAATCTTGTCTTCGGATGAAATTCAGCTTCTCCATCGCCTCCTGGCCAAACTTGACTCCACTAATGTTGCCACATCCAATTATGTGCAATCAGGTACTGCCTTTGCTGCTCACCTTAATTCTTGGATTGTTGATTCTGGTGCAAATAGACACATGACAGGCTCTTCTAAAGGCATTCAAAACTATTCTCCGTGTCTCAAAGGAGATAATGTTAAAATAGCCAATGGTTCTTTAACACCTATCTCTGGAACAGGTTTTGTCGTTTGTACTCCTAATATTAAACTATCATCTGTCTTCCATGTCCCTGAGTTCCATGTCAATCTTTTATCTGTTAGTGCCATCACGAAAGCTCTAAACTCCAGACTCCACTTGTGGGATCCCACTGGGTTGTTGTTGTTGCCATCACGAAAGCTCTAAACTGTAAAATCGAGTTCTCTCCCGATCATTGAATTTTTCAGGATCTTCAAATAGGGAAAAGGATTGGCAGTGGTAGATTGCATGATGACTTGTATATATTAGATGGAATTCAAAACTCTGGTCAAGCCTTTTTTGGGAAAGTAATGTCAACCAAGAAATAATACAGCAGCATAGACGGTTAAGACAACCATCATTCTTTGTTTTGAAGAAGTTATATCCCGATTTGTTTTCAAGGGCTCAATTTGAATCTTTGTTCTGTGATGCGTGTGAATATGTCAAGCATACTAGAAACTTTTATCCTATGAGTGATAATAGAAGCACAACTCCGTTTATGACTATTCATTCTGATGTATGGAGTCCTGCCCAAACTGTTTCTTTATTTGATAATCGATGGTTTGTTACTTTTATTGATTGTTGCACTAGGATGACTTGGGTATATTTGTTAAAAGCCGAAAGTGAAGTTTTCTCTTGTTTTCAGTCATTTCATAAGATGATTTGTACTCAGTTTGATGCCAAAATAAAAATCTTGAGAACTGACAATGGCAGCGAATACATGAATAAAAGATTTAGTGCTTATTTGGAGTCCAATGGGATAGTCCATCAGACTAGTTGTCCTTACACTAGTGCATAAAATGGGGTAGCTGAAAGAAAAAATAGGCATTTGTTAGAAGTAGCAAGATCCCTTATGTTCACCATGCATCTACCAAAACCTTATTGGGGGATGCTATTCTAGTGGCTGCATATCTTATCAACAGAATGCCACTTAAAACCCTCAATTTTCAAAGTCCTCTGGAAGCTTTAAAGGGTAAGAATGAAAATATTATTCCTCAAAAGGTGTTTAGGTGTGTTTGTATTGTCCACACTAGAAATTCTAGGAAACTTGATCCTAGAGCTATAAAGTGTGTTTTCATTAGGTATTCTCCGACACATAAAGGTTACAAATGTTATCATTCTCCCTCTAGGAGATCTTTTGTTAGCATGAACGTTACTTTTCGAGAATCTGAGCTCTATTTCAGTATTACCTCATCACATCTTCAAGGAGAGAGCAGTAAGGAGGAAGAGGTGATTCTACCTAGTTCCATTACTGGACCTCTTGATGACATTGTCATAGGGGAAATTGAAATTGGAGAAAGAATTCAAGGGAGACTATTGGGCATCTGGATAGGCCTGATTTGAAAACTTACTCAATGAGAAATGGAGCACAAGAAGCCATCATGCAATCTGCCGAAATTGAACCTTCTTCTACTAGTGAGTTATCTACATTTCCCAATGAGTTAGATGAACCTATTGTTCACAGAAAAGGAGTCAGATCTTGCACCACCAAACACCCTGTATCTAATTTTGTCTCCTATAATTCTTTGCCTCCCTTCTATAGAGCCTTTGCCTTGTCTATTTCTTCTGTGTCTATTCCCCAAAATTGGAGGGAAGCTTTTGCAGATCCTAAATGGAAGCAAGCTATGATTGAAGGCCTTGTCAAAAAATGAGACTTGAGAATTTGTCACTTCACCATCAGACAAGAAGTTGGTTAGCTGCAAATGGGTCTTCGCTAAGAAGCACAAAGCTGATGGCTCGATTCAAAGATTCAAAGCAAGATTGGTGGCTAAGGGATTTACTCAGACTTATGGAGTGGACTATCAAGAGCCATTTCCCCTCCTAGCTAAGATAAACACTATTAGAATTCTTTTGTCTTGTGCAGCTAATCTTGATTGGGACTTGCAACAGTTTGATGTGAAGAATGCATTTCTTCATGGAGACTTAGAAGAAAAGGTGTATATGGAGATTCCTCCTGGATTTGATACTGCACAAAGTCAAGGAAAGGTATGCATATGGAAGAAAGCATTGTACGGACTGAAGCAATCTCCCAGAGCTTGTCAAATTGACAGATTATGCAAAGCAATGATCTCCTTTGGTTACCAACAAAGCAATGTTGATCACACCCTCTTCATAAGACATCATACGGGTAAACTCATTCTTCTCATAGTTTATGTTGATGACATAGTAATGACAGGAGATGACAAAGAAAAGATGACCCGATTGAAGAAGTTGTTGGCACATGAATTTGAGATCAAGGATCTAGGAAAATTGCAGTACTTCTTGGGAATTAGGTTGCTAGATCAAAAAGAGGAATCTTTATTTCTCAGAGGAAGTATATTCTGGATCTCTTGAAAGAAACTGGTATAACAGGTCAGGGGCGGATCTATAGCCTCAATTATGGGGCGGGTGAACCCATGATCCTTTCGCCAAACTAGGTATTTTATGTATATATTTTCTAGAATTCGTCCAATATTATGTATTTGCACCCATGCTCCATAAAGGTTGAATGGTGCACTTGGTTCAATACTTAATTATTTACTCAAAGAAACAAGGATCAATTCTCACTTTATACTTTTTTCCCCTCCTTTCTTTTATGGTGCACTCATGTTCTAGATATCCTAGATCCGCCTCTGTGACAGGTTGTACACCCATAGAATCGCCAGTTGAAAGCAATCACAAGCTACAAAGCTGAGTTGGAGAGTCAGTTGATAAGGAGAGATATCAAAGGTTGGTTGGAAGACCCATTTATCTCTCTCACACTAGACCAGACATAGCCTATTCAGTTAGCCTGGTGAGTCAGTTCATGCATGATCCCCGAGATCCTCATATGCAAGTTGTCTTTCACATTTTGCGGTATCTGAAGTCTGCTCCAGGGAAAGGTCTACTTTTCTCCAAACATGATCACCTCCAAATAGAAGCCTTTACAGACGCGGATTGGGTTGGATCTCTGGATAACAGAAGATCTACATCAGTTATTGTACGCTCGTAGGAGGAAACTTGGTTACTTGGAGAAGCAAGAAGCAAAGTGTAGTTGCTAGATCAAGTGCGGAGGCAGAATATAGAGCTATGGCCCAAGGTGTTTGCGAACTGCTTAGGCTACAAAAACTACTAGAGGAATTGAGACTGTGTGAAAAGGAAAAACTTTCCTTGTATTGTGACAATAAGAATGCCATCAGTATAGCTCATAATCCAATCCAGCATGACCGAACAAAGCATGTGGAAATTGATCGACACTACATCAAAAAAAAATTGCAACTGGTGTATTGAGTTTGTTTCATGTGTCATCGCAAAAATAGTTAGCTGATGTGTTTACCAAGGATCTCAACAAACAGACTTTTCATACACTAGTTTGCAAGTTGGGCATGTGCGACATCTTTGCACCAACTTGAGGGGGAGTGTTGATTGGCTTAATTATTAGGAAAATTTTGATTCTGATTGAGAAAGATTTGATTCTGATTGAGATTTGATTTTATTCTGATTGATTGTAATTTTACTTCCTTCCTAAAATAGTCATAGGACCTAGTGTATAAATACTTTTGCTTAGGGAGGTAAGAAATACACAGAAATACAAGAAGCCTTTTCTTCTTCTTAAAATCTGCAGATAATCCCTAACATCACCACATACTGGGCTGAAGTTACTCTATGACTTCATTGGAGTTGCACCTGAATCAACTGTAACCACACTTGGTACACCGTAACTTTCTTTTCTCCTACTTAAAGAAGGACAATAATGCTTACTCTCAGTAGTCACATGGAAGCAGATTATTGTCTCGAAGATCACACGATAATTCAAACAAAAGTACCCCCAAATTTATCTATAAGTTTTATTCAAACACCAATCCATCATTATTGAAAGTTGCCTAGGTTAGCATTACACATCACTTCTGGCACAGGGGTTAAAGATTACAGGGGTGGCAGAGTAAGCAGACTCACCATTTGCTGAAGAAGATCCTGGACTTGGAAGAGCAGAAAGAGGGGTAAATGCCAAACTTTCTCCTTTCAACAATTCAAAATACTATAAACTAAATACCACCTTATATTACTTCAACCTTAATGTTACTTCTTTTCAACTATCTACTCCATCCATTTACATCTCAAACTGTCACTCACAGTGTTTCTTTATCAGAGGCAATACAATCATCCTTCCTTTTTTTGTTTTTTTTTTATAAGTAAAATCTTTTATTAAAATGGTACCAAGATGGTACACACTCGTCCTTTTTTTAACATTTTACGCTTAAAGTCAAACCAGGTCAATTTAATGGGACAGAGGAAGTACTGAATTTTATTGGACTAATACTTAATCTTATTAATACAACTATCACTTCAATAATTTATTTGTACTTTCGTAAATATCTGCAAGTTTTCTTTAAATTCCAACATTTATGTGCAGCCTCTGAAGGAAAATGCACACATCACTCTGTATTGATATATTCAGACAACCTATCTGGAAGGTGTCCTATGTCACATTCATGTTTGAAACTTTTGAACCATGATTTCTGAGGCTACAGGATTTTCATCAAGCATGACTTGAACAATCCCATTGTGAGACTACTAGAGAAGAATGACATAAATCCCCAAGGAAATCAACTATATGTTGGGGAGAAGATATCACATGGCAAAGCCCTCTACTATTTCCAGAAATGGTACACAAACATAAACACAAAGAAAGAGAGGCATCCTCTGAATGCAAACAAACTCAATAGCTTCTTGATCTACAGAGCCATACCTTCGCAGATTTGCTGTCTTCACATAAAAGATATATATCTCCATCCTTTCCTTCTTGCAATGTATGATCTACTGCATTATTGCCTTCACTGGAAGGACCAGTCTCACCTGTGTTGCAGCTAAGAGAAGCTGGGCGAATGTTCCAACATAGATTTAAGCAATCCTGCACGGACAGAGGATAAAATAAAATCAATATGCTATGAGCATTGACTGATAGAAGTTGTAGAAAGTAGCAGATATGACTTACTGAACCTAAATGACCAAGGTTTCCACAGTTGTAGCAAGATGCTTGTCTTGGTCTATAATCTTTGTAATCAATGCAGCAAAGATGGCCAAAAGCTTTGCAAACCCAGCATTGAATTTTCTATCCAGGTTGAACCATCAAATTCACCATTAGTTTAGCATGAATATTTCTTACAATATACTACTTTCAGAAAAGTAATCAAAATAAAGGACTAGAATGTTGCACCCAAGGCTATGGCGTAGCGACCAATAAAGATGGATTGAAAATCATAAGAGACTGAGGCTCAAATCCCAAAAGAGAAACAAAAAACTTGAGTATTTTTTCCCGTGTTCCTTGTGAGCCGGGATCAAACTCTTCTCTGAGTATGATTAGGCACTCAGTAAGGAGAAGGCAGAATCTAGGTGCTACACTAAACTAGGCATCACCTGGGATAGCATGACTTGTATTTATTTATTCAATGGTTATGTCTCTAACATGACAACTTGATGAAATGTGAGGCAAGTGAGGTAAATGGCCAATATTACTGGAAGGATTTCTCTTTCGAAAAATGGTAATGTAACTCTTGTTATCAGTTTAATAGATATTTCTTATATGGTTCATGTTCAGAATTGGGTTCCTACCAATCTCGAAATAGGCTATTGCTTTCGGCTTCTTTCCCCAACCAGTCGCCCTTGTGTGGGAGGGGCTTAGCTTGGCGACTTCTCATTTGTGGGGAATAAAACTATATTCTGCTCAGTCCTTGGTCGGCGGGAGTTACCGAGTACGTGTCCTGGTGAGAAGTTGCAGGTACACAGTAAATTGTCGAGGCACGCACAACGTCACCCAAACACCATAGTTATTACAAAAAATAACTGACCAAAAAGCTGTTTTAGTTCACACAGTCAACAACATAAAATTACAGAAAGCATATTTAAGAGGATTTTTCTTTTTTTAGAAATGGTAAGTGTACTTAAGAGGATTTTCTCATAAATGCTACAGAATATTAACAAATCCACATCAATAATTGCATAATCGAACATTAATGTAATAGTCTAAGTAAGAGCTTAAAAGATTGCCGTCAGTAAATTACGGATTATGGTATGACCATTACAACAACAACAACAACATACCTAGCGTAATCCCACATAGTTGGGTACTTGGGTCTGAAGAGGGTAGTGTGTACGCAGATCTTACCCCTACCTTGTGGAGTAGAGAGGCAGACTCCAATAGACCCTCGGCTCAAGAAAAGCATATGCACAACAGCAATGTATGGAATCACTATTATTTGTTTTAAAGTCCAAGATAATAGTTTCCAAAAGTAATGACGCAATAGACACCATAGTATAAACTACAATAATTGCCTACTAAATGACGATGTATGCTAATACCAGAATAAAGTTGATAAACCTCACATACCTCAAGATCACTAGAGGAGTAACAATCTTTACAAGTGAACATGTCATGTCCTGTGTCACCGCATTTTAAACAAAATTCACAAGATTGATGTTGTAGTATCTGTATTTTAGTATCAGGACAGTCTCGGGCTAAATGGCCTCTTCTCTTGCAAGTGAAGCAACCTCTGATCTGGAAACAAAAATATGGACTTCATCTTAATATCAGTTCCTTGCCACCCCCTCCCCCTAGAAGAAAAGTAAAAGAAAGGGGAAAAAAGGGAAGATAGCATAATAAAGGTAAGGAAAGGTAAAGCCTCAAAAAATAACAGTAAGGAAGAAGATGAAGTAAATAATTGAGCCAAATATTGCCAGATTGCTTCAAATTGTGGAACAAGCACGAGTTCATGATCTGCTATCTAACCGAAAACCTTATTTGCTAAGAACATGCTTTCTTTACTTAAATCAACAAACTTAGAAAACAACCTTGGTCAAAGAAAAATAAATTCTTAATCCATACAGAATCTATGGGTCCTGAAATAGTAAGACTACTAAGAAGTCATCAGTGGAATCACATTTTTCTAAGTTGAACGAACTTGGATTTGGTTTCAATTACAAGTAAAATATTTTTCTTAGTGATAAGATGTTATGAGCAGTCTCCCTTGACGAAAATCATTTATTCATTTTTCATTTATTATTGTTATCATCGCAACTATTATTTATGTAATACTTCTTCTTTGTTGATATCCATGATATGAAATGCCTATAAATGAGCATGAAATTGGAACTGAATCAAAGGTATAATACTTCTAGTGCAAGAAGGAGTTTCATTAATTTTTCAACAAATGATAAGATTTTCTTCATTGATCATCTTGACCTTTCATAAAATCACTGAAACCACGACTAGACGTTAGTTGAGATGGCTCAAACAATGTGGATTCATTTAAAGATATCTAATTGATCAAATTTATATGAATCTATGTTCATATCAAGGTATCTAATCTGTTAAAGTAAATGAATCTATATATGTCATATGCGTCAAATGTATTAAAGCTTTTCCGGGTTATATGGCACCAAGCGTCTGTGATCTGATTAATAGGCTTCTCTCCCTAAACCAAGTGGTTAACATCCTTACTCTATCTTCCATCCCAACTATTCTTTTTTTATTGTTAAAGATAAATACATTAACTTCGGCAACAAGAGAGTGCTTCAAAATAAGTACAAGAAGAAGCTACATTACGAATTGTGTAATGAGCTATCCTTTATATCATCACAGACTTCTTTTATAGTTATTGGTTACACACTTACATGTGCTTTCTTAATCTTTGCCATAATACACATAAGCTATATTGGTGCAATTGAGTGTATCTTCTTATCTTCTTACTCTATTCCCGATCAGAGGGCTATATTTATGTTGTTTTATGTCCAAGTTCTACTATAGTAGAATCATAGGAAGAATTGACCAATTGGCGTCCTAATCAAACTTAGTCGGCACTATCTTTTTTCTTTATCTTCTTCTATTTCTTGTTCTTTTTCTTCTTTTCATCTGTATTAACTTTGGTAAACTTAGAGAAGATTGAATACGTTAGAGGAATACTAATCATAAATGAACCTGCATAATCTCAGGATACTTCATGCTACGCTTATGAAGTAGCCATACAGGGTAACTTTGTGATATTTCAATGTTTGTTAGTCTATGTAAAACTACCACAGTACCAAAAATTTTGTTATCAAAATATTTTCTGTTGAACAGGAAGCATTTAAGCAAAAAAAAAAAAAATTCCCATTACCCCCAAATTTAGCATGAGACTGTACATGCAGAAACCATCACAAATACCCCCAACTATTTATTTTGTTGGACAAGGAAATAAAATGTATACCACAAATACAGCCATAAACTAAACGGAAAAGATTTGAGCAGCGGATGTGTTGAGTCCCACATCGGTGGAATGTGAATTTCCTGGACTCTTATATGGTCTTGGGCAATCCTCACCTCATGAGCTAGCTTTTAGGGTTGAGTTAGGCCCAAGGTCTATTTATCATGGTATCAGAGCCAGATTCACCCCAATTCATTGTTTGCCGATGTTGGGCCTCCATATATTAATCACGCTCCAGATGCCAAGCCTGGGCGTGCGAAGGAGTTTTGGTAAGTCCCACATCGGATGGGGTTGGAGCAATTGGTCTCCTTAAATGGCTTGGACAATCCTCACCTCATGAGCTAGCTTTTGGGGTTGAGTTAGGGCCAAAGTCCATTTATCATGGTATTAGAGTCACGCCCATCCCAATTTATTTATTGTTACCGATGTTGGGCCCCTATTATGTTGTCCACGCTCCAGTTTGCAGGCCTAGGCGTGAGGGGAGTGTTGAGCCCACTTCAGTTGGATGTGGATTTTCTGGACTCCTAATATGATTTTAGGCAATCCTCACCTTATGAACTAGCTTTTAGCGTTGAGTTAGGCCCAAGGTCTTTTTATCAAATCAACCCCCAATGATGATTACATGCTTAACTAGCTAATTCTCAAAAGAACACCAACTTCCAAGAGGTATTAAGAGCATGAGCAAAAAGATAACTCAAATTTAAAACATCTCACAAGAAACTAGAAAGGTGAGAGAAGGAGATCAAATGGATGTTAAACTTAGGCAACAGATGGAAATATCATTAAAAATCGTTAGAGAAACAACAAAATAAAAGACAGAGAGAAGAAATAACCTAAAGAGAACTCAATAGAACAAAGTTTTTGTGTGTGTGTGTGTGTGTGTGTGAGAGAGAGAGAGAGAGAGAGAGAGAGAAAGAGAACTCAGATATAATTGGACATATTTAACATATCATTTCGGATTTTGCCACTATGGTTAGACGCCTATAACAAGTTTTTCTAAGTTACTTCTTCAAGGGTGCAAAGAGAACCAAGCCCTGTCAACCAAGCTCTTCAGTTCCTTGACGTAATGGGTAGAACATAGATATGTGCATATCATTTGGATCCTTCAATACACATCAGAACTGCACCAAGTTGACCATACCAGTTTAATACAGGTGCAAACTCACGTTCATCTAACATGGGCGGGGAACAGGAGAAATAACTAAAAGACAGCCCAGGGAAAAGGTATGCTCCAAGTGTCGACATAACATATATTAAAGTTTGTCAGAGAATGAAACTGGTGAAACAATTGTTACCAGACCTTCTTGCAATATTTTCCATTATGCCCATAATGCCCACAGCGAAAGCATGGCCGTTTCTTCTTTTCAAGAGGGCTACAACCTGCTGCTCCATGATTTTCTTCACCACACCTCTGGCATGTTTCCCATCTGCTTCCTTTAAAGTCAAAATATCTAGGCGCCCGCTAAAAAAGTTGGTAATCTTAAGCTATCACAGTTGTTGAAAGCAAGGACTTAAACATGAGGTCTGAATTTTAAGTATACTCACAAGAAGTGCCTGCATCACAAAACTTTCCCTTGTGCCAAATAATTCAGTCTCCAAAACCATCACTTGTTTCGCATCTGTTGCAGCATGCACCTGCAAGGCAGTCTCCTTAATAAACCTCTAAATTCAATTGCCAAAGGCTATGATAAAATCAGATATTATTAGGTGTTTTACGCTAACACGTTCTTCACTTCAATGCACAAACGAAACAAATGTTGCAAACTGAAATGGGAAAGAAAACGAAAAAGACAGCGAAGCTATTAAATTTGATCTCATCATTATGTTGCAAGTGGATATCAAAGATAAAATAATAGATTAACTAAGGGGTTAGGAAATTGGCACCTAAACTATGTTTTCTTCCGTTTCAATCCAAAACTATTATCAGAAGTACCCTAAGGTGCAAATAAATAGAAATATGAAATAGAATGTCTTTCATTTCTGTAACTAATTTAAATAACAGCAGCAACAAGAATATATGTTCTATCGACTCAGCTAAGGCCAACAGGTACACATTTTAGAATACTATAAATAATTCACACAAACCCACACCCATGTTACACTCGTTCAGTATGGGCACATCAAGGCAAATGAAGAATCCATATAAAATAAGTATGAACGCCACAATCAGTTTGGCAAATTTTCTAAAGCGTCTTCTTCTTCGTTCTTTTTCTTAAATACTGGTTCTTTGGTCAGAGTTTCAAGTGGAGCCCCAAAAGCTCCCCAGATTTCACTGGCTGTTGAAGACTCCACCCACAACATCATCACTTTCTGCGCAGGATTATAACCTTCCTTACCATTAGCCTAGAGAGAGTCATTGACAAAGAACTTTTGAAACTTGAAAGTACCATGAGCAGATTCATATTAGTAAAGTAACCACATAACCAGTAATTATGTTTCGTAATTAGTTTAAGGAACAATTTATTATTTGCATCTATATCTGCTCTGAACTATCGTAAAAAGAAACAAAAGGATGCAATTAAACACAAATTCAAAACTGGATCTCCTTTTAACATCTGTACTTAAAATGCTGCTATTTAAATGACAATCAGTTTGGCAAAGTGGCAGAGAAAGTAAAAATGTGTAGACACTGAGAAGTAGGATTAATGACTTACAATAGTCTCTTGCTCTTCACTTCTCTCTTTGTCCACCATTGGTGGTTTCGACTGAGTTTTAAGTGTATATGCCGACAAATCTTCACCACCTTCAGGGGAAGATAAACATTGTTCAGTGACTGTTGAAGCCATTACATCACCAGTAATTTCAGCTCCATCTTTTTGTTGACTATCTCCTTTCCCACCATTAGCCTAAGATAATTAGGGACATTTTTTTCAGATGCCAAGAGGAGGTTCATATTCAAAAAGAACCATTAACTACGTCTCTGACATGGTTTTGAAGGAAGAACTTTTTGCTTTTTATTTCAATCTGTCGCTGCCCAGAACTAATGCTATAAAGCAGCAGGAAGACTCATTTAAATACAAATCTGAGAGGATATCCCTATGGTATCCTACTTGAATACCCACAGTCAAAATAGGACCCAAAAAAAAAAAGCTACAATGTGTTTTTTTGGACACTAAAAGGAAAGCTACAGTATCACATATCAGAGGTAGGATTAACGAACTTACAATAGCCTCTTCTTCTTCACTCCTCTCTTTTTGCACTGTCGGTGGTTTCGTCACAGGTTTAAGATCTGCTGCAAAGCAGCCCATATCTTCAGACATTCTTCACCTACAGAGTAGGATATACACAGCTCACTGACTGTTGAAGACTCCACCTAATCACCAGCTATTGTTCTCCAGATTTTGGTTGATTATATACTTTCATAACATTAGCCTGCAAAAAATATTAATGTAAGAGATTCTCTTTAAAACACCAAAAAATGTTTATACTCAAAAAATATATTATTTACTGTATTAAGGGCGATTTTTCATCTGCTTCTTGCAGTTCTGCTTTATCTTTTTGCCTTTTTTGATAGGTTCTTGATGAAAAAGAATTTGGGATTCTAGCTTCTATGATTGGGGACTTGTTCTTCTTTTCCTATTGTTAATGCCAAAATTTGACACAGATGAACTGAAGGATTAATACAGCCGAGTCAAAAACCAAATCCTTGAAGCTACTCCACTGGGGGACAATAATTGTCCACAACGATAGATCAGGCCTAAAATGGGCTTGGTTGGGCCAAGATTACACCCAGAAATGGGCTATCCAAAAAACTAAATTCAAGAGAAAGCTATAACCCAATTTAGAATGGCATATGAGGGTTACCACATCTGACCAAGTTCAAGGAAGCTCTTACAGTTAGAAGAACCAGTCAGCTACTAACTTCTCACAAATCGTGGACGGATGAGGATCCGTTGGTCAGATGATACAACCCCTAGAATGGAGGAGTCAGCCAATCAAGCCGCCTATCCTTCTTAAGATTTTATGCAATGAACCAAATATGCAAGAATGATGGAGGAAATCTAGAAGAAGGTGCCCAAATGGAAAAGGCAGCCCAGCAGCTAGTTTTAGTATTTATAAATAGGCTAATTGACTGTATATACTATATAGTAGTGGCCATCATCATCTGCATCCAACATATCAAGTTTCTCTTGTTATCAAATAATTCAAATTCTTCATGTTCAATTTACAATACTCACTTTATTTACAAGTTCTTTTCACATTCCTTTAATGCTTCTTAATACCTCACGCATTTACAAGAATCTCTCGTTCTTTTAATCTGCCAATGATACTTCTTAGCAATAACCGTGAGTGAGGAAAGAGGGTACCAACTGAATAATATATCGATCTTCAACATTAGCCGTTCAAGGGAAGAGAATGGGTTTCACTGAGGAAATCTCTCCTTCAAAAAAAAACACGAGTGTATCTTCATGACAATGGACTACTTCACCAAGAGGGTAAGCCTAGTCAACAGAATCAGTCAAGCAAGTTAATGTGGTCAAATTTATTAAGAACCAAATCATATATAGATTTGGCATACATGAAACAGTCATATCTGGTCGAGCTACAATGTTCACCAAATAGTATGGTTGACATTTAAATGAATTTGCCAAAGGCTTCATCTTATTGTTGAAGTGTGTGACCATCTCATCTAAAAGATTAAGTTGTTAGAGATGGTACACTTTTATTTACATAATCATGTCTTCAACACTTATTAATTAACACATTGAAAGACATATTTATACATGATCATTAAGGATATTCAATGTCATTATTTTTACTAGAAAACATATGCTACTATGGATCCCAAAAGCGGTATACTTTTGTTTTATTTAAAATGTGGTATCACATTGAAGTTTCAAAGTTTCTCCTAAACTATCTTCACTTGTTTCCTGAACAGATGCAAATAATTTCCATAATTAGAATTCAAATTAGTACAATCAAGTCGTAAAATACCTACATCACATGTATGGTAAGCATTTGGTACCACTTGAACACGGATACGTCAAAGCAAGACGAAGAGTCAATGTTACATAGGTGACTACACCACTGTCAGTTTTGAAATGTCAGTAATTTATCAACCCAAAGAAAAAAGTGACTACGCCACTGTGAAATCAAAGATATGATCTTTAAATTCCACCTTTTAGTTCATGAATTCCACCTTTTACAAAATGGACCATTGAATATTATCTTCTCTTGCTCAACTGTAAGACCAACTTTCTCATTAATTGAGTATCTCTTGAAACAAATCTTACAATGCTGTTCTAAATCTAAAAGTAGAAAAAAGAGTATCATTTATGTTGCTTCAACTAACCAATGCAAGGTTCAGAGCGCATATTCTATTTAGAAGAATCTTTCCCCAAAAAACGAAAAAAGAAAGATAGGAGGAAGAAGAAAAACTTACAAGAAGCAAAAGTGGCATTCCATTTTCAGATACAAGGGGGAACTACTCGCATGGGCGTGAGCATAGGTGTTGACAGAAATGAGAAATAAAGAAGAAATAAGATGATGAATTTGTAATCTTGTTCTAATATTTGTAAATCTCTTCTGGATTTTGTGGGGGAAAAAATATCTCTTCTGGACAGTTTAACTTAATACTTTATCATTGTTATAAAATAAAAACTATAAAGTAAATAAATCGATGATAAGTAAAGAGAAATTGATATATTATTTAACTTCAAACTCATTTATATCTCCTTTATTCATAAAAGAAAAGTAAGTTGTTGTGTAAGCTGCTAATTCAAGCTACTCTGTAAGCTCCTTGTAAGTTACTACTGCAAGTTGCTCGGTAAGATCCTTGTAAGATGTTGTTTAAGTTGTTTGTAAGCTGTTACTCCAAACTGTTATGTAAGTTGCTTGAAAGTTGCTATTGTACCAGATATAGATAATCTTCTACCGGGGTAATATTTATCTATAACGGAGTACCGAAAAGATAAACTCATTGTATCAGATATAGATAATTTTTTACCGGGGTAATATTTATCCATAACGGAGTACCGAAAGGATAAACTTTTTCAGAAGGCTTATTTTAAATAGAGTACTAAATAGATAAATATATTTACGGCGGAGTCTCATATGAATAAGTTTCTTCAGGAAGCTTATTTACAATGGAGTACTAAATGAACATCCATAATATAATATATTTATAACACTCATCCTTGGATGTTCAATAAAAGATAATGTGCCTCATTAAAACCTTACTAGGAAAAACTCTGTGGGAAAAAATACTAGTGAAGGAAAAAGAGTACACATATTTAGTAATACGCATAACTAGTTGTCTCATTAAAAACCTTATAAGGAAACCCGTGTGAGCAAAACCTTAGTAAGAAAAAAAGAGTATAGCGCGTATTTTACTCCCCTGATAAAAACTTTGTTTCAAATATTCGAGTCTCTGCATTCCAATCTTGTATACCATCTTCTCAAAAGTTGAAGTTGGCAAAGATTTAGTGAATAAATTTACCGGATTGTCACTTGAACGGATTTGTTGCACATCAATGTCACCATTTTTCTGAAGATCATGTGTGTAGAATAATTTTGGTGAAATGTGCTTCGTTCTATCTCCTTTTATAAATTCTCCCTTTAATTGGGCTATACATGCAGCATTGTCTTCGTATAAAATTGTGGATCTTTTATCACATTCCAAACCACATTTTTCTTGAATAAAATGAATCACTGATCTCAACCATGCTCATTCCCTACTTGATTCATGAATAGCTGTTATCTCAGCATGCTTTGAAGAAGTAGCAATAATTGATTGCTTTGTGGAGCGCCATGATATGATAGTACCTCCACATGTAAACACGTACCCGGTTTGAGATCGAGCTTTATGGGGATGAGATAAATAACCTGCATCTGCATAACCAACAAGATCTGCACTACCTTTGTTAGCATAAAACAAACTCATATCAAGAGTTCCCTTTAAAAATCACAAAATATGCTTAATCTCATTCCAATGTCTCCGTATAGAAGAAGAGCTATATCTTGCTAGTAAATTAACAGAAAATACTATGTCAGGCCTTGTAGCATTAGCAAAATACATAAGTGCACCAATTGCACTGAGATAGGGTGTTTCAGGACCAAGGAGTTCCTCATCCTCTTCTGGAGGTCGGAACGGGTCTGTATTCACTTCAAGTGATCGAACAACCATTAGTGTACTCAATGGGTGCGCTTTGTCCATGTAAAAGCGTTTTAAGACCCTTTCTGTATAGGCAAATTGATGTATAAAGATATCATCTGCTAAATGTTCAATTTGCAGTCCAAGACAAAGTTTTGTCTTTCTAAGATCTTTCATCTCAAATTCTTCCTTAAGATATTCAATTGCCTTTTGGAGCTCTTCTGGAGTTCCAACAAGATTTATGTCATCAACACAAACAGCAAGTATAACAAATTCTGATGTCATTTTCTTTATAAAAATACATGGACAAATAACAGCATTTATGTAACCCTCTTTCAACAAATATTCACCAAGGCGATTATATCATATGCGCCCAGATTGATTTAAACCGTACAAAGATCTTTGTAACCTGATTGAGTACATTTCACGATACTTTGAACTATATGCTTCAGGCATTTTAAATCCTTCAGGGATCTTCATATAGACTTAATCAAATGAGTCATATAGGTTATGACTTGCATTTAGATGGCATGACGTCTTCAGGTGTCTGGACTACAGGTCTGATCCTCACAATCATTTATAATATTGTGTACTATATTGTATCAAATATATCGCCGACGATCATTTTGTATCAGTTCCTAAGCGACATAACTTGTTGAGATCTCATCACTTTCTTTATTTTCAGGTACCTAAACTTCTTCTGGAGTTTCATGAAATGTTATGTCGTGGGCTCTTCTAGATATCATTTCCTCCTCATTATGATCATTTTGATCATTTGCTCCTATCATTTTTCAAGGATTGTTACCTTTGGAACCGATTGATTTACTACGCTTCATGCGTGCAGTAAACTTTATCCTTCAGGGACTTTAATTTTAATTGGAGCATTTGCAGCTGATATATGATATTTAATTTTGGATCAATAAATGCTTCTGCATTTGACTTGAATTATCTTCTAAGTGAAGATCATATTAATGATAATTCGATTCATATAGCATATTTTCCAGTTGTTTATTCCATCCCTCAAATGTTAGAAAAACTAACACATATCCCCAATCTTCTTTGGGAAATCTATCTTTGTGCATTGTGGTAGAGAAATTAATCATATACCACACATCAAAAGTTATTAGTTAGTAAAAATATTTAGTTTCTGATCCAAAACTAATTGTGAGGGGAGGACTTATCATATTTTGTTGGTCTGATGCATACAAGTGTTGCTGTATGCAATTTAGAAAATCTTAGACCAACACATGAAGCTTTGTTCTCATAAGCAACAGTTTAGTCATTAATATGAGGTATTCAATGCTAAACTAGCTTGGATATAAACCAGCATCATCAAGATGAACTATCTTGATTTCATAATCTGAAAATTATACTCTTAATTGAGAAAAGCAATTTCAAATGCCAAACTGCAGGTTGACAATAAACACACATGTAACCATCTCATATATGCATCTATAAGTGGTTCACATGATAGGTGAATGGGCCCATATTCACCTTTTATATATTCCAGAATTCAGGGGTTTTAGTCCCAACTTTAGCTGGTATAATCAATTTATTATGAGAACAAGCAACAGAAGAGAATTCTTGAAGAATCTTCTAGTTCATCAGTATATGCTTATCTGAATTCTCAAATAGCTCATTTAAAATGGCAAATGAAAATTTCAAATTTATCATTGCATGTGCTATCTCTAAGTAAATTTCTGGTTTACTATGGCATAAACTTTTGAATCAGTAAACTTCTGATTTACCAGCTACTTTTGTATCAGTAAATTTTTGGTTTACAGTAGCTACTTTTGCCTCAGTAAAACTTCTGGTTTACTGTGACTGCTTTTGCATTAGTAAACTTCTGATTTACTGTGATACATGATATAGTACAAATTGAAGAATAAAGCGGGTAACTTCTCACATACATATTATTTTACCCCCTATGATTGTGGAAACATGAAGATTTTCAATCTTCCAATCATTTGTGGTCTCAATATGATAGCCATTTGTATCAGTAAACTTCGAGTTTACTACAACATATGTTTTGACCATAATCATATAATATGAATGACATATTTGTATATAAGCTCTTCAAGAGCCTTCATTTATTATCCACAATCTAATATTATTCGGACACTACTGGTGTCACGTGTCTTCTAGACAAACAGTTAGTTCTTCAGAAATTTTTGATACATTTTGTACTATCAAATATTGCTCAGACATTTCTGGTAACATGAGAGAAAATCATAATCAAATAGATAATATAAAGACAATTTTAAATTTATAAATATCAGAAATCAAAAATTTTAATATTTTTACCACCAACTTTGTGACAAATATCTCCTTCAGGGAGAAACGCCATTAACATATGAATATTTTATATCAAAGCGGCAACCACATAGTCATTACATCCTTCAAGGAAATATACATGAGTTGTTATTTTTTTCGGGGTAGTTAATAACAACTAACTATAATATATCAATGTGGTTGTAGTACAAAGCATTCTACAAGAATGCTTTTGCCTTAGAATGATAATTAATAAAATTATCCAAGATGTTTTACGTACAACACATACGTGTGGCAATGATCTTTATGCTACAAAAATAATATTTATATCCTCTATTATTCTACCTCTTCAGAAGGTGAGTTGTGGTATTTCTTCATTCACTCCAGGGAATAAAAATGTGCTTCAAAAATAACTTTGAATAGCTCATTATTTTGGTTAAGCACAGAAAGGCACTGCTTCAAAATATTTTTCTACTTCAGGCGGAAATTTCAATTGTGTTACTTCTTCAGGAACAAATTTAAAATATGAAATATTGAGTATATATTCTCTCAATATTATTAACTCTTCTAGAGGTGAATTATAATATATTTACATCAAGAGCGCGTTCATATTTACGCCTTTATTAATATTATCACATTCACTTTAGGGAATGGATTAATATTTATCAAAAATTCTCATACTTCAGAAAATGGAATATAATTTTCTGAGCGTGCATTAAAAGAAACAATAGAAACACTAAAAGAAATCTCTCTTTCATGAATGATTTAGACCCAGTATATGATAAAGCATTAAAACAGAGCCTAATCTAGAAGGATTCACAAACTATATTCCTCAAGGAAAGTCAGACCAGATAGTAATAAAACAAAATAACACTATAATAGCATTACTATTATAAGTCAACAAAAAGTTGGATAAGATTATTAAAGACAAACAAGTAAAACTTGAAATAGAAAATCCAAAGAATAGAGAGGTAGAAGATTTGATATAACAATTTAAAAAGGTAGAAATAACACCCCAAAAGGAAAGATCCAAATTAGTAAGAAAACCTCAAAAATGGACCTTTTTCAAGTAGGTCAAGAACAACAAACGAAGAAAGACCCAGAGTAAGTTTCTGAGACAATAGAATAGGTAATAATATGTTATTACGAATTATAACCAGAAAGAGACAAGAAGAGAATCAACAATTAGATGAAAATAATATATATATATATATATATATATATATATATATATATATATATATATATATATATATATATATATATATAGATAGATAGATAGATAGATAGATAAAGATATACAGACTTTCCAACAAAATCAACTAAGGTTACTCAACCCAAAAATATTATATGATGTAGGATATTTTTTAAATAGCTCACAATTATATAGACATTATCGAGAAGAACAGTTATCAGCCATAGGAAATAAGGTTGCAACACTAAATTTGATTAATCCTGAATCAATAAGACAAATAAGAAATTATAAAAGGAGTCTAATGTATATGGGATTAATAGTAATAGGATTAAAGGGACTAACTAGAAAGAATTTAGGAACTAAAGTATTTGTTGTAGTATATGATGGTCAGATTTAAAGAAATTTATAATAGGTTTAACGGAAGTAGATATGATAAATAATGGAGGAATATTTTACATAAGCCCAGACTTTATGATAAACATGACAGAATTTGGAAAAAATATTAAAGTAGGAATACACACTAAGGGATATGAAGAAATGAATAATGGAAATAATTTATTAATATGCGTAGGGTTCATAGGGAAAATGGCAACCAATAGTAACACAAAATTTAAAATTAAAGTAGATGATGTAGTAGAAGTAATGGGAAATAAATGAATAAGATTAATAAAACCCATAAAAATTAACCCAGAAGAATATGTAAGATTAGAATGGAATTTAGAAGAATTTACAAAACCAAAAATACTAAAACCAGAATCTCATTTAATGTATACAAACTCTAAAGGAGAAGTACAGATTATAATTATACTAATCATAAGGAACTAGACGATGAAACTGAAAGTATATTAGAAAATACTGAATTCATGAACATAGAAATAACACAAAATGACTTTGAAGTAGATATAGCCTTAGAAGAAGCACGAGAACTCACTAAGAAAAATAAAAATAGAACTTTCCAATGTAAAGGATGTAAACTAAAGAGTTTAACCTTGAAAGAAACAGAAGAACATTTCAAGAAATGTGAATTAAGGACAGATAATTGGGGATATAGAGCAAAAAATATTTCACAAAGAAAATTAGAAAGTTTTGATAAAATTCTAGAAGAACTGCAAGATAGTTATGAAGACATCGAAACATATTCCTTAATAAGCCAAAAAGAATTAATGGAGTCAACTAGTTCTAGTCCATTTCAGAGAACAACCCAAAACAATACAGTAAATACTAGTACAGGAAATGTACCTAGAAGAAGGGTATATAGAATAGGACAAGAAATAGAAACGGAAAATATAAAACCATCAGGAAAAAGAATGCCTATAGAGGAACCTATTAGGTTACAAAAAGGAGGTAATAAAGGCAAAATACTAAATATAGTTGCTCATGATCCACAAATGTGAAACTCTGCAATGACCCAACCGGTTATGACTTGCGGGGATGGTTAGTTCGGGATTTGGAAGGATTCGGGTTGAAATTAGAATACTCGGTTCCTTGGTTTGGCCTTAAAAGGATAAGTTTGACTTTGGTCAACATTTTGAGTAAACAACCTCGGAACTGGGATTTGACAGTTTCAATAGGTTCGTATGATGATTTTGGACTTGGGCGTATGTTCGGATCGGGTTTTGGATGACCCGAGAGCATTTCAGCGCTTAATATTGGAAGTTGGCACATTGAAGGTTTTAAAGTTTTTTAAATTTGGTTTGAGGTAGGATTTGGTGTTATCGAGGTCCAATTGGGATTCTGAGCCTGGGAATAGTTCCGTAGGGTGAATTAAGACTTGCACACACAATTTGGAGTCATTCTGAGTAGTTTAAGTATGATTCGGCGCGTTCGGAGTAAGTTGGAAGAACTTGAAGTTCATAAGTTGATTCTTTTGGTTTTGGCGTATGATTCTTAGTTTTGGTGTTGTTTTTCGTGTTCCAAGGGTTCAACCAAGTCCGTCTCATGATTTCAAACTTGTTGGTATGTTTGGGCGGGGCCTCGGGGGCCCCGAATGCCATTCGGACGATGCGCGGAAGTCATTTGGCCTTGGTTGAATAGCTGAAGCACCCAACATCTGGTACAAGCGAGCCCGCAGCCGCAGATACGTCCCAGTGTAGTCAGCACAGAAACTGCAGATGCAGACAAGGCGATCGCAGAAGCATGGGCGTGCGTAGGTGCGGCTCATCTGCCGCAGGAGCAGCAGCGTAGAAGCGAGCCCTCATTCCGCAAATGCGGATTTAGGCCGGCTAAGGTAGGACCGCATCTACGATGAGTTGTCCACAGATGCGGAGCCGCATATGCGGCCAAGGAACCACAGAAGCGAAAAACCTGCTAGACAGAACCTTCATTTAAGTCGGGACTTAAACATTTTAGGTTCATTTATTGCATTCCTTGGGCTAGTTTTGGAGCTCTTAGAGAGGGGTTTTCACTAGCTATTTAGAGGTAAGTAATTTCTATCCAATGTCAGTTAAATATATAGATTATGGGGGTAGATTTTAACATGTAATTTTGTGAAAATTATGGGTTTAGATGAAAAATCTAGGTTTTGATAAAAATGGGATTTAACCACGAAAATGGTTGTGGGATTGAGTGAAAATTATATATTTAAGTTCGTGAGGTTATTGGTAATATTTATCTTCGAAAATTTTCAAAATCCGGGCACGTGGGCCATGGGTGAATTTTAGGAACCTTCCAATTTGGGTTGGATAATTACTCTAATAGTTAAATTATGAACTTTTGAACATGTATTGACTAAATTATATAACATTTGACTAGTTCCAAGTCGTTTGCCACCGAGTTGAGGCTTTAGAACGAATTTGAGGATTGGAAGTGAGATTGAGAACGAGGTAAGTCTCTTGCCTAACCTTGTAAGAGGGAACTCATCCCCTTAGGTGTATTTTGTTGTAAAATATTTGTGTGGGGAGCTACGTACGTACTAGGTGACGAGAGTCCGTGCGTAGCTATATTACATGTGATGTCCGAGTAATCTTAGGTTTACATCATGCCTTGTTTGCACTCTTATGTTGGTTATGCTTGTTAATTTTCTTACATGGAACCGAGACTAAGGATTTTTAGATTTAAAATCCCCAGTTTTGATTTCTTATGTTTGGGAAGAATTGAACAATTTTATAATAACTTTGAGAAATCTATGTTCACTCGCATCGCAAGTATTTTCGCGAGAAATCTATGGCCCATTCGCCTCGGCAGGTTAATAGATTCATCTATGGTTCGTGCCGTTCGACCCTCGACAATGCACACAGTATATTTATGGATCGGGCCGTACGACCTCGGCATAAATTTTGCGTGATAATAGTCGGAGCCTAATTTTACTTGATATTAATTTATGGCCTGAGCGGTTATAATTATTTAAATGACAGGAATTGACTCAGAATTTATCATTAGTGAAAGAATTATTATTCACTGCTTGTTACTGAGTTGTATTAATTGTTTACATAATCCATGCTTATTTATAATTCCTGCATTTTATTGTTAGCCCATAGTAAGTGTCGATGTCGACCCCTCGTCACTATTTGTTTGAGGTTAGACTTGATACTTACTGGGTACATATTGTTTATGTACTCACGCTACACTTCTGCACTAACCGTGCAGGTTCTGAGGCAGGTGCATCTGGTAATTACCCCGGCGCACACCCCTGATACTCCGAGACTGAGCGGTGAGCTACCTTCCGAGCCGTTTTGCAGCACCCGAAGTCTTTCTTTTGTATTTTGCTTTCTGTCTACTTTATTTCAGACAGTTGCTTAGTGTTTTGTATATTCTACTAGTAGCTCATACACTTGTGACACCAGGTCTTGGCACACATACTAGTAGACTTTATGGTTTTGGGATTATTACTATTGTTATGATTGCATTTAGCTGCTTTCCTCTTATTTATTTAAATTTGTTGTTTCGTAACCTTTTGATTAATGGAATTGAACTACTTGGAAACTTATTAAAAGGAGTAATCATGTGGTTAGTTCACTGTTGGCTTGCCTAGCGGTGGAGCTGGGCGCCATCACAGTCTATAGGAGAATTGGTTCGTGACAACATGGTATCAGAGCACTAGGTTCACGTAGATCTCACAAGTTATGAGCAGGCCTAATAGAGTCTTGCGGATCGGTGCAGAGACGTCTGTACTTATCTTCGAGAGGCTATAGGGTATTAGGAAACTACTCTTTCTTTATCTCCTATCATGCAATTGGTGTTGTGCTAAATATCTTTCTCTTATTCTCTCATAGATGGTGAGAACGCGCGCAGCAGATGTACCCGATCATGGAGGAGGTGCTCCCCATGTTGCTAGAGGCCGAGGTAGAGGCCGGGGGAGGGCTCCAGCTCGTGGTAGAGGACGAGGACGTCCCAGAGTTGCTCCAGTTATGCCACCAGTGGATCGAGTAGAGGATCCTATTATTGAGGAGCATGGCGAGGTGCCTGTAGTAGAGCCAGCCCCGGTGGATTTCATGTCCGCACCTGGATTCTAGGAGGTCATGGGCCATATGCTGCGGTTCATGGATTCTATGACTCATGCCGGTTTATTTCCAGCAGACCCAGCCACATCTCAGGCAGGAGGGAGAGCATAGACCCCTACCGCTTAGGCTCCAGGGCATGCAACTGCCGTGTATCAGACCCCAGGCGCACTACCCCTGGACGGAGCTCAGCCAATTGCAGCAGCTTTACCTGAGCCCAGACCAGTTGCGGCCGGCGATCCGCAGAAGCTATTAGACAGATGGACCAGGCTACAACCTCCTGTCTTTGGAGGTAAGCAACATGAGGACCCCCAGGACTTTATTGATCGGTACAGGGTCAAAATGCACAACATGAGGATATTGGAGTCCCATGGGGTGGATTTTACTACTTTCCAGCTGGAGGGCAGGGCCCAAAGGTGGTGGCAGTTATATCTTCTCGGCAGACCAGCAGGTTCTCCTCCCATGACTTGGGATCAGCTCACACGCCTTTTATTGGACAGATATATTCCACCCTCTTAAAGGGAAGAGTTGCGATTTTGGTTCGACCAACTCCAGCAGGGCCAGATGTCGGTGACCGACTATGAGGCGAGATTCTCTGAGTTGTCTCGCCATGCACTTATGATAATTCTGACCGATGCAGAGAGAGTGCAAAGGTTTGTTGTAGGTTTGCACTCTGCTAGCCAGGCCATTATGGCCCAAGAGGTTGAGATGCGAACTTCTTACGAGCTAGTTGTGGACATAGCTCGGAGGATCAAGGGTGTTCGTCAGTGGAGCTGAGAGCAGGCGATGACGGATAAGCGGTTTCGATATTCCGGAGAGTTTAGTGGTGCCCCGGCTAGGGGCAGGGGTTAGTTCGTGAGGGGTCAGTGTAGCAGGCCCACATATCCAGCACTGCCGCCTCCTCGGGGTGCCCTAGTGTGGCCCTATTTCAGCGCCATGCCAGAGAATTCCTACCGGCCACCAGCTATTCAGAGTTCCTCCAGTGGGTATTTAGGCCATAAGGGTCAAACTTCCGGCCAACTGTCCACCATTTTGAGGGGTTGTTACGAGTGCGGGGATCCTGGGCACATGAAGAGGTTTTGTCCCATACTTCAGGTCAAGGAAGTAAGTAGAGTCATCAGCCTATGATTACAGCACCAGTTGTCGCACCAGCCGTTCGGCTGCCCAGAGGCTGAGGGCAGGTGGGTAGGGGCCATCCTAGAGGTGGAGGTCAGATAGGTGAAGGTCGGGCAGGTGGCGCTCCAGCTAGATTCTATGCTTTTTTGGCCAGACCAGATGCAGTGGCCTCAGATGCCGTGATCATATGTATTATTTCTTTTTTTGATAGGGATGCTTCGGTTCTATTTGATCCAGGGTCTACATATTCGTATGTTTCATCTCGGTTTGCTCATTTCCTAGGTGTTACTCGTGAGTCCTTGGGTACTCCTGTTTATGTGTCCATACCAGTGGGCGATTCTGTTGTTATGGATCGGATCTATCAGTCCTGCATTGTTACTTTCTGTAGTTATGAGACCCGAGCGGATCTTCTGTTTCTCGATATGACTAACTTTGAGGTATTCCTGGGCATGGATTGGTTGTCTCCATATCACGCCATCCTTGATTGCCATGCCAAGACTGTTACCTTGGCGATGTAAGAGTTACCTAGATTGGAGTGGAAGGGTTCATCTGTCAGTACATCTAGTCGGGTTATCTCCTTTCTGAAGGCTCGACACATGGTCGAGAAGGGGTATTTGGCTTATCTAGCTTATGTTTGGGATACTACTGCAGAGACTCTGGCAATTGATTCAGTGCCCGTGGTCGGGGAGTTCTCCGATGTGTTTCCTTCCGATCTTCCAGGCATGCCCCAAGATCGTGATATTAATTTCTGTATTGATTTGGCTCCAGGTACCCAGCCTATATCTATTCCACCGTACCGCATGACTCCGAAAAAGTTGAAGGAATTAAAGGAACAACTTGAGGAGTTTCTAGCAAAGGGGTTCGTCAGACCGAGTGTGTCGCCTTGGGGTGCACCGGTGTTATTTGTAAAGAAGAAAGATGGGACTATGCGGATGTGCATTGATTACCACCAATTGAACAAAGTTACCATTAAGAAAAAGTACACGTTGCCACGTATTGATGATTTGTTTGACTAGTTGCAGGGTGCTAAGGTGTTCTCTAAGATCGACTTGAGATCGGGGTACCATCAGTTGAAGATTCGGGATTTGGATGTTCCGAAGACGGCTTTCCGAGCTAGATATGGCCATTATGAGTTCCTAGTGATGTACTTCAGTTTGACTAACGCCCCGACAACATTTATGGATTTGATGAACCGGGTGTTCAGGCCATATATTGGTTCGTTTGTCATTGTCTTCAATTATGATATTTTTATCTACTCGTGTAGAATGGAGGAGCACGAGCAACATTTGAGAGTGGTACTTCAGACCTTGCGGGAACAGAAGCTATATGCTAAGTTCTCCAAGTGTAAGTTCTAGTTAGCTTTTGTGGCATTCTTGGGACATGTTGTATCAGGCGAGGGTATTAAGGTTGATCCTAAGAAGATCGAGTCAGTTCAGAGTTGGCCTCGTCCCACCACAACGACCGAGATCAGGAGCTTCTTGGGGTTAGCAGGTTATTATCGCCGGTTTGTGGAGGGCTTCTCATCTATTGCAACACCTTTTACTAGATTGACCCATAAGGGTGCTCCGTTCCGATGGTCCGATGATTGTGAGGCGAGCTTTGAGAAGCTCAAGAGCGCCTTGACTTCAGCACATATGTTAGTGCTGCCTTCTGGTTCGGGGATGTATACTGTGTATTGCGACGCTTCACGCGTTGGTTTGGGTTGTGTATTGATGCAGGAGGGGCGAGTTATTGCATATGCTTTACGTCAGCTGAATCCCCACGAGAAGAATTACCCTACACATGATTTGGAGTTGGCCGCAATTGTTCATGCTCTTAAGATCTGGAGGCATTATCTTTATGGGGTGTCCTGTGAGGTTTACACCGATTATCGCAGCTTGTAACATTTGTTCAAGTAGAGGGATCTCAATTTGAGGTAGCGCATGTGGCTTGAGTTACTAAAAGATTATGATATTACCATCCTTTATCATTCGGGCAAGGCTAATATAGTTGTAGATGCCTTGAGCAGAGAGGCGGAGAGCATGGGTAGTTTGGCATTCATTCCAGCAGAGGAGAGTCCACTAGCTTGGGAGATTCAGTCCTTGGCTAACAGACTTGTAAGGCTGGATATTTCAGAGCCCAACCGAGTTCTAGCATGCGTTGTCGCCCAGTCTTCACTATTCGAGCAGATCAAGGCTCGACAGTTTGATGATTCGTACTTGTTGGTTCTTAGAGATACAGTACTGCAGGGTGGTGCCAAGGAGGTTACTATCGATGAGGATGGTGTTCTGCGACTCCAGGGTCGCCTATGTGTTCCTAACGTTGATGGCTTAAGGGAGAAGATCCTAGAGGAGGCACACAGTTCTCGATATTCTATTCATCCAGGTGCTACGAAGATGTATCGCGACCTGAGGAAGAATTATTGGTGGCGGCGGATGAAGAAGGACATAGTTGAACATGTAGCGAGGTGCCTAAATTGCCAGCATGTCAAGTATGAGCATCAGAGGCCAGGTGGCCTACTCTAGCAGATGACTATACCTGAGTGGAAGTGGGAGCACATTACTATGAACTTCGTAGTTGGGTTGCCACGGACATTGCGGAAGTTTGATGCAGTTTGGGTCATTGTCGACAGGTTGACCAAGTCGGCACACTTCATTCCGGTTGTCACCACGTATTCTTCAGAGAGGTTGGCACAAATTTACATTCAGGAGATTGTTCGATTTCATGGTGTGCATGTCTCCATTATATCAGATAGAGGCCCTCAGTTTACTTCACATTTTTGGAGGGCAGTACAAAGTGAGTTGGGGACCCGGGTGGAGCTCAGCATAGCCTTTCATCTGCAGACCGATGGGCAGTCGGAGCGGACAATTCAGATCTTGGAGGATATGCTCATAGCATGTGTGATTGACTTCGGAGGGCAGTGGGATCGATTCTTGCCTTTGACTGAGTTTGCTTACAATAACAGTTATCAGTCCAACATCGAGATAGCTCCATTTGAGGCTTTATATGGTCGGCGATGTCATTTTCCCATCAGATGGTTTGAGCCCGGCAAGGCTAAGTTATATGGTACTGATTTGGTAAAGGATGCCTTGGAAAAGGTAAAGTTGATTCAGGAGCGACTTCGCACAGCACATTCCAGGTAGACGAGTTACGCGGATTAGAAGGTGCATGATTTATCATTTATGGTGGGTGAGAAAGTTCTCTTGAAGGTCTCGCCGATGAAGGGAATCATGAGGTTCGGGAAGAAGGGCAACTTGAGATCAAGGTTTATAGGCCAATTTGAGGTATTAAGGAGAGTTGGGGAGGTTGCTTATGAGCTTGCTTTGTCACCCAGTCTATCGGGAGTTCATCCGATTTTCCAAGTGTCTATGCTTCGCAAGTATCATGCCGACAGGTCGCATGTGTTAGACTTCAGCACGGTTCAGTTTAGATGAGAGCTTGGGTTATGAGGAGGAGCCAGTTGCCATTGTTGACAAGCAGGTTCGCCAGTTGAGGTCCAAGAAGATTTTTGCGGTAAAAAATCAGCGGAGGGGGGAGGGGCCAACCAGTCGAGGAGGCAACTTGGGAGGCCGAGGAAGACATGCGGAACAGATATCCACACCTATTCAACACTCTAGGTATGATTCTAGACCCGTTCGAGGACGAACATTGTTTAAGAGGTGGAGAATGTAACGACCCAACCGGTCATTTTGCTTCCTAGATCCCCGTTCCCCTAAATTAGACTACCCGTATGTGCTTTTACTATTTTATGACTTGCAGGGATGGTTAGTTCGGGATTTGGAAGGGTTCGGGTTGAAATCGGAACACTTGGTTCCTTGGTTTGGCCTTAAAAGGCTAAGTTTAACATTGGTCAACATTTTCAGTAAACGACCTCGGAACCGGGATGTGACAGTTCCAATAGGTTTGTATGATGATTTTGGAATTGGGAATATGTTCGGATCAGGTTTTGGATGACCCGGGAGCGTTTCCGCTCTTAATATTGGAAGTTGGCACATTGAAAGTTTTAAAGTTTTTAAAATTTGGTTTGAAGTAGGATTTGGTGTTATCGAGGTCCAATTGGCATTCCGAGCCTCGAAATAGTTTTGCATGGTGATTTAAGACTTGCACGCAAAATTTGGAGTCATTCTGAGTAGTTTAAGTATAATTCGGCGCGTTCGGAGTAAGTTGGAAGAACTTGAAGTTCATAAGTTGATTCTATTGGTTTTGGTGTATGATTCTTAGTTTTGGTGTTGTTTTTCGTATTCTGAGGGTTTGATCAAGTCCATATCATGATTTCAAACTTGTTGGTATGTTTGTGCGGGGCCTCGGATGCCATTGAGACGATGTGCGAAAGTCATTTGGCCTTGGTTGAATAGCTGAAGCACCCAACTTCTGGTGCAATCGCACATGCGGAGGGTTAGCCGCAGGTGCGAGCTCGCAGAAGCGAGCCAGCAGCCCCAAATGCATCCCAGCGTAGGCAGCTCAGAAACCGCAGATGCGGCAAGGTGACCGCAGATGCGCGACCACAGAAGCGGCCAAGGGACCGCATAAGCGTGGGCGTGCGCAGGTGCAACTCATCTGCCACAGGAGCGGCAGCGCAGAAGCGAGCCCTCATTCCGCAAATGCAGATTTAGGCCAGCTAAGGGAGGACCGCATCAGCGATGAGTTGTCTGTAGATATGGCCCAGGAACCGCAGAAGCGAAAAACCTGTTGTGCAGAACCTTCATTTAAGTCGGGACTTAAACATTTTGGGTTCATTTATTGCATTCCTTAGGCGATTTTTGGAGCTCTTACAGAGGGGTTTTCACTAGCTATTTGGAGGTAAGTAATTTCTATCCAATATGAGTTAAAATTCATAGATTATGGGTAGATTTTAACATGTAAATTTGCGAAAATTATGGGTTTAGATGAAAACTTAGGTTTTGATAAAAATGGGATTTAACCACGAAAATGGTTGTGGGTTTGAGTGAAAATTATATATTTAAGTTATGTTGGTTATGCTTGTTAATTTTCTTACATGGAACCGAGATTAAGGATTTTTAGATTTAAAATCCCCAATTTGGATTTCTTATGTTTTGGAAGAATTGAACAATTTTATAATAACTTTGAGAAATCTATGTTCACTCGCGTCGCAAGTATTTTCGCGAGCGATGTAAATTCCTCTACTCTCATGGGAGTGGGTCGTTTGCCTCGGCAGGTTAATAAATATATATATGGTTCGTGCTGTTCGACCCTCGGCAGTGCACATAGTATATTTCTGGATCGGGCCATACGACCTCGGCATAAATTGGGTGTGATAATAGTCGGAGCCTAATTTTACTTGATATTAATTTATGGCCTGAGCGATTATAATTATTTAAATGGAAGGAATTGACTCAAAATTTATCATTAGTGAAAGAATTATTATTCACTGCTTGTTATTGAGTTGTATTAATTGTTTACATAATCCATGCTTATTTATAATTCCTGCATTTTATTGTTAGCCCATAAAAAGTGTCGATGTCGACTCCTCGTCACTATTTCTTCGAGGTTAGACTTGATACTTACTGGGTACATGTTATTTATGTACTCATACTATACTTCTGCACTAATTGTGTAGGTTTTGAGCCAGGTGCATCTGGTAGTTACCACGACGTACACCCCCGATACTCCGAGACTGAGCGGTGAGCTACCTTCCGAGCCGTTTTGTAGCACCCGAAGACTTTCTTTTGTATTTTGCTTTCTGTCTACTTTATTTCAGACAATAGCATAGTATTTTGTATATTCTACTAGTAGCTCATACACTTGTGACACCAGGTCTTGGCACACACACTAGTAGACTTTATGGTTTTGGGATTATTACTATTGTTATGATTGCACTTAGCTGCTTTCGTCCTATTTATTTAAATTTGTTGTTTCGTAACCTTTTGATTAATGGAATTTAACTACTTGGAAACTTATTAAAAGGAGTAATCACGTGGTTAGTTCACTGTTGGCTTTCCTAGCGGCGTAGCTGGGCGCCATCACGGCCTATAGGATAATTGGGTCGTGACAAACTCAGTAATAGACCTTTGGTAAGGGATAGTAGTAGCAGATTATATAAAAATCTATCACGATACATATGCAGAAACAATGTATAAATATATGGAAACTTTCTTAGGAGAATCAACAAAAGGACTATGGGAAGCTTATAAGTCTGAATTCCCACAAGAATTTCAAGCCTTAATAACAATGGGACCAAGTCCTTATAATTTTACAAATAAAATACACAGTTTAATAACAGGAGAAGATCCAAATAGTGGATTAATTTTATTACAGAAAAATGCATTAATAAAATTAGAACAACTCAGTATAAGTAGTTGGTTTCACATAAAGAAGTACCTAAACGATTATTTCTATTATTGTACTATCAGTGGAAATGCATTTGACCAAGAATTTGGTAAAATATTATTTAATAAATTATCAGGAGTTTTAGACAGAGAAATAGAAGAAAGATGGTACAAAAGGGAAGGAGTAATACAAAATCCGAATGCAAAATGGTCCATAGGACACAAAATACAACATATAATGGAAATATTGCAAGAAAACTGTACACACATATAAATACAAAAATAACTAAAATAAAATAATATTAGTTTTCGTAAAAATGTAGTATACACAACCCAAAGTTATGACAAGGATAAATATAAAAAGAAAAAATATAGAAAATATAAGCCTCAATATAATAGAGGATATACTAGAAAGAATTACTATCTTAGAAAATCACCAGCTAAAAAACCTTACCTAGATAGAAATAT